>NC_064868.1:26270416-26374246 GCF_024139225.1 Suncus etruscus
CCAATACAGCAAAATGGCTGGATACAAAGTCAATACACAAAAGACAGTAGTGTTTCTCTATACAAATAACGAAGTTGAGGAGAGAGAGATTAAAATTACAATTCCATTTAAAATAGTGTCAAAAATATCAGGTACTTAGGAATCAACCTTACAAGGGAAGTGAAGGACCTATACCAAGGAAAATTCAAAACACTTCAGAAAGAAATTGAAGAGGGTCTAAAAATGGAAGAACATCCCCATGCTCATGGGTAGGTAGAACTAACATAGTCAAAATGACTATCCTACCCAAACTACTATATAGATTTAATGCAATCCCTATCCAAATTCAGACACCATTCTTTAAAGATTTAGAACAATCAATCGATTACAAAATTCATCTGGAACCACAATAGACCCAAGATAGCCAAACACATACTGAAAAACAAGAAGCTGGGTGGCATCTCTTTATCTAACCTAAAACTATACTATAAAGCCATAGTGATCAAAACAGCATGCTACTGGAACGAAAACAGGACCTCAGACCAGTGGGTCAGAACAAAATTCTCAAACATAAACCCCCAGATATACAGCCAACTAATATCTGACAAAAGAGCCAAGAACTTGATATGGAACAAAGAAAGTCTCTTCAACAAATGGTGTTGGTACAACTGGAAAACCACATGTAAGAAATTCAAAATTGACCATACTTCACTCCTTATACAAGTCAACTCAAAATGGATCAAAGACATTGAAATCAGACCCGAATGTATAAAGTTTATTGAGAATAAAATAGGCAGAACACACGAACACCTATATATCAAAAAGGTCTTTGAGGATGGAACATCAATGGCAAGAACTTTAGCATCAAACATAAACAAATGGGACTACATCAAACTAAAAAGCTTCTGCATGGCAAAAGAAACCCTACTTAACACAAGAAGACAGTTAACTGAATGGGAAAAAAATCTTTGCACTCAACACGTCAGGTAAAGGGCTGATATCCAGAATATACAAAGCACTCAGAAAGCTTAGCCTCCCAAAACCAAATAAAGCCATAAAAATGGGGAGATGAAATGAATAGACACTTCTCTGAGGAAGACAGAAGTATGGCCAACAAACACATGAAAACATGCTCACCTTCACGCATCATCAGGGAAATTTATATCAAGACAACAATGAGGTACCACCTTAGACCTGTGAGGATGGCTCACATCAAAATTAATGGGAACAATCTGTGTTGGCAGGGATGCGGTATGAAAAGCACTCTCATCCACTGCTGGTGGATATGCCCCCTAGTTCAACACCTATGGAGAACAGTCTGGAGAGTGCTCAAAGAACTCAGAACTGAGCTGCAATGGAGTTGTATTTTTAATCTCTCTCTCCTCAACTTCGTTATTTGTATAGAGAAATGCTACTGCCTTTTGTGTATTGACTTTGTAGCCAGCGACGTGGATGATCTTGGAACATATTATGTTAAACAAAGTAAGGCAGATGACGAAAGATAAATACAGAATGATAGCACTATTCTTAAGCACTTGGAACATACACCTTACATACAATGAATACCCAACAATCAAATAACAGGGTTTAACAGGGTAGAAACTCCAAACACTGTAACAGTCAACATATATCTGGGAGCGGTGCCCAAAACTCATGAAAGAGTAGCAACACAAACACTTGACTACACATTATACCACAAGGAAACAAGCAACAGCAGAAACAGCAGCATAGAGAGAACAGGTATGTAATCAACCTTCTACTACAAAGGTCCACAATAATTCCTTAGGGATCTTACACAGGATTACAGATAAAAAATACCATGGGAAATTACTGACTCTAATGGAAGCATCTTATAACAATAAGTTTTAATGCCTTATTCTTTCTATATTTAAAACATCCTCTCAGCTTTTCTGTCCAAAAGTGTTCTTGGATACAAAGGATGGACAAACTAATATGGCATTTTGGGGTCAATCACACGAGATACCATACCCAGCTTGTGCTGGGTATGAGAATGTCCTGATAAAATTCTTTAACATACCCTTTATCTCTAGGTTATACCTTCTTTTAGGACATGAAGTACGTGACCAGCCAGACCACCAAAGCAGCAATTGTGACCTACAGACTTACACTACAGGCTCTATTCATCGAACACATCCAAGCAAACTAGCATTCCCTTGCTCGTTTCTCCTCTCTTCTCACTACTTTTTTTAAATTTATTTTCTCTTTTCTTCTTCCCTGCCCCTACCACATACTTTTCCTTTTCCCCCTTGTTGGAAATCCAACTATCCCTTCACCCCTCAATCCCATCCAGATTTCCCACCTTATTAAAACTTTCACCCTCGGGTCTTAATCCATTAGACATCAAGACTGACCTCCTACCCCAACGAACCAGTACCCAGCACCCAAGCGAAGGGACACCCTGTCAACCTACACCTCGTCCCTGACAAGAAAAAGCAACCAACTCCCCTGCTGACTCATGCTGCGTGGCCCTTCTTACCAACTCCTCCTAATGTGGACTGCTAATTAAAATCGGAATTAGCTCTAAAAGGATCCCCTTCCCAAGACCCTCCTGCCTCAAATATTTTGCCAATCTCAAGAAGGTCAGGGTGTGTGATGAAAGAGCACCCAAGAAACCACACACCACAAGAAAATCTCAAAAGACAATGGGGAAACCTACACTTCCATCATAAGTACAAGTCCTGTATTACACTACCTCTTTAACTGGTTTGCTCCAAATGTAAGGTAATCTCTTGCATCACTTTGTTCCTTTAATTACTTTCTATTTCATATTTAATTTTTTCTTTATATATATGTGTGTGAGCACATATATTTTTATTTCTATCTTTATCTTTTTGGGGGGTGTGAACTGTTTTTGTTTTCTTCTCTTTCCACCCCCAAAGGCACCTGCAATATAATGTAGCACCAATTATCCCTGCAAAAGCACACTAAAAAGAGGAAAATCTTATAAAAATGATCTCTTATCAACTAGGGATAAGAACTCATACTTGTTTACAATACAGGGGCATCTCCCACCTTGAAAATATGTCATGTGGGAGGAAACTGAGGACCTGAAGAGAGCCCTGTCCTGTGCTTCTCTGTCCTTCCTGAATTCTTGAAGCTCTCCTCAGAGCCCTGGGAAGCGAACCCCAAAAAAAACCTACATTCTAAAGCTACCCAGCAAGCAAGTGAGTAAGAAATGGCTGGTTGTGGTGGTTGCCAGGCAGAGTGCTGATTGCTCTACCTGCAGAGTCTCTGCCCTGCTGTGCTTCTTCTGAGGAAACTGAGGACCTGAAGGGAGCCCTGTCCTGTGCTTCTCTGTCTTTCCTGAATTCTTGAAGCTCTCCTCAAAGTCCTGGGAAGTGAACCCCAAAAATACTGCATTCTGAAGCTGCCCAGTGAGCGAGTAAAAACTAAGCCTGCCCAGTGGGACCCGACTGAGAAAACCTGTGAGCGCTGCCTGTGTGTCTGTCTACTATCCTGTTGCATGAACCTCTTGGGAGTGGGCCAAAAAGAGGCTCCAGCAGAGCACTTTAGCTCCACTTCTCTAGGCGGCCATGCCCTCTTTCTAAGAAAAGAACACCATCACAACAAGAAGAAAAAAATCACACTAAGAACTGTGCTGGATCACAGAAGCAAGCATTTCATTATGGACTGTCTTCTCTGTTGTGTGTTCGGGCCTAAGATTTGATCCTGTGTGAGGCTTCATCCATGGAGGACTCCCCTCCCTTAGAGGCAAGTCAGCCCATCCAGAAAGGGTGGAGCCAGAGGAGTGTGCTGCCTGCATTATATAGCCAATGAATACCACCACAACACGTACAAAATCCCACAATGCAAGTGTAACAATGGGGAAACAACGCAGGCCAGCATCAGACATAGAGAATGAAGATGACAATTCTGATGACCAGATAATGAACAACAAACTAATCAACCTCTCAGGTAAGGAATTTAGATTAGCAATATGGAAGATACTCAAAGAAATCAAAGAAACCACGGATCGAGTTGAGCAGAACACTAATAAGAACCAGAAAATATGAAGACAGAAATCACAAAACTCCAAACTGAAATAACATGTCAACTAACAGGCCTGAAAAAGCCAGTAAACGAAGTGAATGACAAAATGAATAAGCTCTGGGACAGGGTATCAGAAGCTGAAAATAGACTTGGTTCTGTGGAAGATGAGATACATAACAATTCCATACAGCAGGAGAGATTGGAAAAAAACTTAAAGCAAATGAACAGACAATGGAAAAATTAGTCAAAGAGTGGGAACAGATAAAGATAGAAGTCTATGATAAGCTCAACAGAAACAACTTAAGAATCATTGGAGTCCCAAAGACCGAGGAAGAAAATTTCCAGGAAGAATCAATGGTCAAGAAGATCATTAAAGAGAAACTTCCAGAGCTAAAGAATATATGTGATCAAATCCTGCATGCTCGAAGAGTACCAACCAAAAGAGACCCCAGAAAAACCACCCAAGACACATCCTAGTCACAATGACAAATCCCACAGATAGAGACATAATTCTGAAAACAGCAAGATCAACAGGGGAAATTACATTCAAGCAAGCATCCTTGAGATTTACAGCAGACCTGTCACCAGAAACACTCAATGCCAGAAAGCAGTGGTGGGATATTGTGACAAGACTGAATGAAATGAATGCTTCACCTAGAACAATGTACCCAGCAAAACTCACTTTCTGGTTTGACAGAAGAATACATGGTTTCACAGACAAAAAAACAGCTCAGAAACTTTACAGACACAAAACCAGTCTTAAGAGAAAAACTGAAAGACCTAATTTAAGACAAGACGAAACCAAAAGACACACTAAATTTCGATGTAAAGATGGCATTAAATTCCAGGACAATTCTTCTCTCAACGTCAATGGACTAAATGCACCAGTTAAGAGTCAGAGTGGCTAAATGGATCAAAAAACTCAATGCAACCTTCTGCTGCCTAAAAGAAACGCACCTGAATAGTCAGAACAAATATAGACTCAAAATAAAATGCTGGAGAAAAATTATCCCAGCAATCAACACCCATAAAAAAGCTGGAGTGGCCATACTAATATCAGATAATGCAAACTTTATACTCAGGAAGGTTGTAAGGGACAAAGATGGATATTTTATATTAATCAAGGGGTATGTAGAGCAGGAAGAAATAACTCTCCTAAACATATATTCACCGAATGAGGGGCGAGCAAAATATTTAATACAACTGTTGACACATCTGAAAAATAATATCAATAACAACACAATAATTGTGGGGGACCTCAACACAGCTTTGTCAACACTGGATAGGTCAACAAGACTGAAACCCAACAAGAATATACTAGACCTGAGGAGAGAAATGGAAGAAAGAGGCCTAGTGGATATATATAGGACAATCCTTCCCCAGAAACCTGGATACACATTCTTCTCCAATGTACATGGGACATTCTCCAGGATAGACTACTTGCTAGCACATGAACATACCTCCATAATATCAAGAAGATAGAAATTTTGCAGACTACTTTCGCTGACCACAGGGTTCTGAAATTATTTGTGAATTCCAAAGGGACTCAGAAGAAACACTTTAAGACCTGAAAATTAAACAGCCTCATACTCAATAACCAGTGGGTCGAGATTAATTCAAAGAGAAAATCAAAATGTTCCCGGAAACAAATGACAATAAAGACACAAACTATCAGAACTTATGGGACACAGCAAAAGCAGTACTGAAAGTAAAATTTATAGCTTTGCAAGCACACATCAGGAAGGAAGAAGGAGATTACCTGAGTAGCTTAATGACACAGCTAATAGAACTAGAAAGTGCTCAATAAAAGGACACAAAAATAGAGAGACAGAAGGAAATAACAAAGCTGAGAGCAGATATCAACGAAGTAGAAACCCAAAAAACAACCCAAAAGATCAACGAAAGCAGAAGTTGGTTCTTTGAAAAAATAAACAAGATTGATAGACCACTGACAAACCTAACAAAGAAAGAGAAAGAGAGAAACTTGATAACTCGTATTAGGAATGAAAAAGGAGAGATCATTACTGATATGACAGTGATTCAAAGGGTAATCATAAATTACTTTGAGAAACTCTATGCCACTAAAAATGAGAACCTGGAAGAAATGGATAAATTCTTGGACTCTTATAATCTTCCAGGGTTGAAGGAAGAGGATGTAGCATATCTAAACACCCCCATCACCATTGATGAAATTAAAACGGTAATCAAATGTCTGCCAAAAAACAAAAGCCCAGCCTAGATGGATTCACTAATGAATTCTTTCAAACTTTCCAAGAGGAACTACTACCAATCCTGGAAAGACTCTTTCTTGAAATTGAACAAAGAGAAACACTTCCAAATAGCTTTTATGAAGCTAACATCACCTTGATACCTAAACCAGACAGAGATGCTACGAAAAAAGAAAATTACAGACCAATATCACTGATGAATGCAGATGCAAAGATACTCAACAAAATCCTGGCAAATAGGATTCAATGCCTCATTAAGAAGATCATACACTATGATCAAGTAGGTTTCATCGCAGGAATGCAAGGATGGTTTAATATCCGTAAATCTAACAACATAATACACAACATCAATAACAAGAAAAATTAAAACCACATGATCATATCAATAGGTGCAGAGAAAGCATTTGATAAGGTCGAACACCCATTCTTGATCAAAACTCTCAGCAAGATGGGAATGGAAGGAACCTTTCTCAATATAGTTAAGGCCATCTACCACAAGCCAGTGGCAAATATTATCCTCAATGGAGAAAAACTAAAAGCCTTCCCTCTAAATTCTGGGTCAAGACAAGGCTGTCTTCTCTCACCACTCCTATTCAACTTAGCACTGGAAGTACTTGCTATAGCAATTAGGCAAGAAAATTATATCAAGGGAATCCAGATAGGAAAGAAAGAAGTCAAGCTCTCACTATTTGCAGATGACATGATACTCTACTTAGAAAACCCTAAAAACTCTAACAAAAAGCTTCTAGAATCAATAGACTAATATAGCAAGGTGGCAGGCTACAAAATTAACACAGAAAATCAATGGCCTTTCTATACACTGATAGTAATAAGGAAGAAATGGACATTAAGAAAACAACCCCATTCATAATAGTGCCACACAAACTCAAATATCTTGGAATCAACTTGACTAAAAATGTGAAGGACCTATACAAAGAAAACTATAACACTCTGCTCCAAGAAATAAGAGAAGACCCTTGGAAAAGGAAACACATACCCTGCTCATGGTTTGGCATGATTAGCATCATCAAAATGGCAATACTCCCCAAGGCACTGTACAGATTTAATGTGATACCTCTAAAGATACACATGACAATCTTCAAAGAAGTGGATCAGGCACTTTTGAAATTCGTTTGGAACAATAAACACCCTAGAATAGCTAAAGCAATCATTGGGAAAAAGTATATGGAAGGAATTACTTTCACCAAATTTAAACTTTACTACAAAGCAATAGTTATCAAAACAATAAGGTATTGGAATAAGGACAGACCCTCAGATCAGTGGAATAGGCTTGAATACTCAGAAAATGTTCCCCAGATATACAATCACCTAATTTTTGATAATGGAGCAGGAATTCCTAAATGGAGCAGGGAAAGCCTCTTCAACAAGTGGTGTTGCCACAACTGGATAGCCACTTGAAAAAATTGAACTTAGACCCTCAGCTCACATCATGTACAAAGGTAAAATCCAAATGGATTAAAGACCTCAATATCAGACACAAAACCATAAGATATATAGAAGAACACATAGGCAAAACACTCCAGGGAATTGAGACTACAGGCATATTCAAGGAGGAAACTGCACTCTCCAAGCAAGTAAAAGCAGAATTAACAGATGGGAATATATTAAGCTGAGAAGCTTCTGCACCTCAAAGGAAATAGTACCCAGGATACAAGAGCCCCCCCACTGAGTGGGAGAAACTATTCACCCAATACCCATCAGCTAAGGGGCTAATCTCCAAAATATACAAGGCACTGAGAGAACTTTACAAGAAAAAAACATCTAAACCCATCAAAAATGGGGAGAAGAAATGAACAGACACTTTGACAAAGAAGAAATACAAATAGCCAAAAGACACATGAAAAAATGCTCCACATCACTAATCATCAGGGAGATACAAATCAAAACAGTGATGAGATATTACCTCACACCACAGAGAATGGCACACATCACAAAGAATGAGAATGAACAGTGCTGCTGTTGGGAATGCCGTCTACTTCAACCTTTATGGAAAGCGATATGGAGATTCCTCCAAAATATCGAGCTCCCATATGATCCAGCTATACCACTTTTAGGAATATACCCTAGGAACACAAAAATACAATACAAAAATCCCTTCCTTACCCCTATATTCATTGCAGCAGTATTTACCAAAGCAAGACTCTGGAAACAACCAAGATGCCCTTCAACAGACGAATGGCTAAAGAAACTGTGGTACATATACACAATGGAATATTATGCAGCTGTCAGGAGAGATGAAGTCATGAAATTTTCCTATACATGGATGTACACAGAATCTATTATGCTGAGTGAAATAAGTCACAGAGAGAGAGAGAAAAACACAGAATGATCTCACTCATCTATGGGTTTTAAGAAAAATGAAAGACATTCTTGCAATAATAAATTTCAGACACAAAAGAGAAAAGAGCTGGAAGTTCCAGCTCACCTCAGAAAGCTCACCACAAAGAGTGATGAGTTTAGTTAGGGAAATAACTACATTTTGAACTGTCCTAATAACGAGAATGTATGAGGAAAATGGAGAGCCTGTCTAGAGTACAGGAGGGGGTCGGGTGGGGAGGAGGGAGATTTGGGACATTGGTAATGGAAATGTTGCACTGATGATGGGTGGTGTTCTTTACATGACTGAAACCCAAACATAATCATGTATGTAATCAAGGTGTTCAAATAAATAAAAAAGAAAATATGTCGTGTGGACCCAACTTAGACCCCAGGTGATTAGACACCAACCGTCCAGCCTTGAACCCTGGATTCCAGACATAGAAACGACACAGTTCTTCACAACAGTTACAGGAAGCAAATCCATCCAGGACATCCTTAATAGTGCTTGGACACCAACAAGTGACAGCTTTGATATCCTGACAATGAGGAAATTGGGAACAACTTGACCTAAGAGCTGGTTATCCTACCTCACCAGCTAAGGATATGACAAAATCAGAAGACTTGTCACCCTGTGGTCTGTGCAAAAGCCAAGATCGTGATTTACAGATGACTGGCTGATAGAACCATTACCAGGCAGTATGTATCCTGGGACCAATAAAAAAAAGCCCTAGTGTATGGTTTGATCTACAACCTGCAAAACAACCATGACCTCTAATTCCAGTGGTCTGACTGAGACATTAGCAACTGAATGGGTCTTCTGGGAACATAATGAAAGAGGCTATCCCAGGCTCCATCCTAGGTTAAGTGCAAAGACCGAGACCACCAACCTCAGAAGACAGATTAAAATGACACTGAGGGAACAGAACTTCTAGAACCACAAAGAAAGATTTCATCATAAGTTGCACTCCTTGACCTGTGCAGATACCGAGATCTCTAGATACAGAGGTCTGACTTTATCACCCAAGACAGAGCAGAAGTCTTCCATAGACCACAAAAGCACCAAGGGGAGAGTAAATGAACCTGAAAGAAGTCTATAGTTAAGTCCATGACAATATACTTCAAAGGGGGCGAAATCCTGTATCTCTTAGGCCAAGGGAATTCCTTTTTGCATGACCCCAATATTTACTGTGCCTGTGCAGGAGGGAAGAAAAAAGGCAAAAAGCACAAAACATTTTTTATTTTATTATTATTATTTTTATATATTTATTCATCTAGTATTTGTCGATTTCTTTGTTTTGGTGTGGTTATTGAAGTTGTTGTCTCAATTTTTATTTATTTATTTATTTTTCTTCTTTTCTCTTCTTTATGCGCTATGACATGTATTTCATCTCAAAACCATAGCTTTTATGTGGTGCTTATCTTTATTGTTTGAGTGCTCACTGGGTATTTTATTTGACACTTCTTTTTCGTATTGTTGTGCTGTTTCACCTTCTTTTTCCCCTTCGTCTCTCAAACCAAGGAGGAGAGCCTCTAGAAGGATTCCGCCCATTGTTGGCATATTTTATTTTTACCACAGTTTATTACTTTTCTTTTCTTCAAACAAAACCACATAACTTGAAGTATCTAGTCCCGCCTCCCAATTAGATGGGGAAATAAGGGAGGTACCAAGACCAAACAGGTATAAGATTACTAAGTAGTAAGCTAGGTACAGAGGGGACCACTCAGTCTAGCAGCCCCAGGGATGAGGGAGGACAATATGGGAGGCAGGCTGGGAACGGAGGTGGAAGGAGCACAATTCGATGATGGTAATTCCCCTGATTTTATGTTAAAATATTATTGTCAATGATATGCAAGCTACTATGATTAAAATAAAAATTATATTTAAAAAACGTATCTCTCATCCCCTGCAAAAGAGAGCAAAGGAGTAGAATCAACACAACCAAAACTAAAAATACAAGTTGCCCATTACATTCTAGAGAAATAGAACTCGCACTAGGATACCTACATTTTGTTTCTGGTTTGTTTTTGCTTTTATTGTGATATTGGGTTACAATGGCATTGATAACATTTTAGGCATACATTGTTATTTTACTACACCCACAAGTGACAGTATCCCTTTCTCCCCCACTTTTCCTAGGTCTCTGATAATTTACTCTATCCTACTATTGTTTGGCAGACTCAGTCGAAAGGGTTTTGTTTTCACTGGCCAGTGTTTATTTTGTAGTCTGATTTTAATTTAATTTTATTAATGTTGCTTTGTTGGGCTCCTTTTTATATGCCTGGGGATCACTTCTAGTATTTCTCAGAGGACCATGCATTATGGAAGATGAAACATGGTTATCACATTAGGTTATTTCTATACCCAATTAAATTGTTTTATTTTAAAATTATATTTATTTTATTTTACAATAGAATTACAAATCCTCTGTGTTTTTTTATGTGAATGATAATTAAATCCTTCGATTTCTAAGCCACTATATAGAATACTTGGGCTATTGCTATTATTTTTCTATATAATTTTTATTTTAATTGTAGTGGCTTACATATCGTTCACAGTAATATTCCAGGTACATATTTACATTGAATCAGGGGAATTCCCACCACAGAATTGTCCTCCCACAACCACTCCCAACCTGCCTCTCATATCCTCCACTCTCCCCCCCCAGGGGGCTGCTAGAATGTGTGGTCCCTTCTGTGTCTAGTTTATTGCTTAGAGGTCTTATAACCGTTTGGTCTTGGTGCCTCCGTTACTGGCCCCTGTAATTGGGAGGCAGGACTAGAAAGTTCAAGTTATGGGTTTTGTTTGAGGAAGAAAAAGGTAATATAATGGGGTAAAAATAGACTACACCGACTATGAGCAGTGTCATTCTAGAGGCTCTCATCCTTGGTTTGAGGGACGAAGGGGTGATTATTAAGCGTCCAGTGGAATTGCTCCTGGCAGCCACGGGGGACCAATTGAGGCACCAGGATTCGAACCGATGACCTCCTGCATGAAAGGCAAACGCCTTACCTCCATGCTATCTCTCCGGCCCCATTTTTTTAAATAATTTTATTGTAACCAATGTGAATTACAAATCTTTCACCGTAATATTTGAGGTACATAGTGGCATTGAATCAGCGGTATTCCCACCACCAGTGTTGTCCTCCCTCCATCCCAGCTTCCAGTATCCCCTTCCTTTACCCCCCCCAGACTGCTATGATAAGTAGTCCCCTCTGTGTTTAGCTTCTTGTAGACTAGGTATCTATTCTGAGTTCGTTGACTTTGAGTTGGTTTCATTCATTGATCACCTAAATTTATGAGGCAGAGCAAGACTACTCAAGCTATGTGCTTCTGTTTGAAAAAAGAAAAGAAGAAGAAGAAAAAGAAAAGCAAATAAACAAAAAATTGGAAAGAGTTTGTCTCGAGATTATAAACAACTGGTGGTAGAATGCCCCTCATCCATTGTCAATATGTACCATAAATGATGCAGTGAAAGATTTGTAATGCACTTTGGTCACAATAAAAATTTAAAAAAAAGAAGAAAGAGAAAAAAGCACAACAAAAATACAAAAAAAAACCAAAAACCTAATAAAAAACAAATAAACAAAAATCAAACCAAAGACCAAAACCAGCAATTACAAAAAAGCACCACAGTAACAAATACAACCACCAAACAAATGAACAAAAAGAAAAGAAAGAAAAAGAAAGGAAAAAGGAAGGAGGGCTGGTGTGGCAAAGTTTTTTTTTTTCATAAGCTCAGTAAATATTGGGGAAATTAGTAAAGGAATCCCCTCGGCCTAAAATATACAGAGTTTCTCTGCCCTTGAAACATACTTTCATTGGGATAACTACAGACTCCATACACACTCCTTTTCACACCCCAAGGACTTTTTATGGTGCCAAGAAACTTTCCGCTCAGTTGTGGATGATAGAATCAGGCCCCTAACTAGAGATCTTGGTATTTTCATGAGTCAATGGATGAAGCCTAGGATAGTGTCTTACTTTATGGTTCTAGCAGTTCTGTTCCATCAGTGTTGTTGTAATCACTCTTCTGTAACGTGTGGTCTTGTTTTTTGCGCAGATCCTAGGACAAAGGCTAGGGTAGTCTTTCATTATGTTTCCAGAAGATCTGGTTTGTTGCAGTTGTCAAAGTCATACCTCTGGAATTTGAAATCTTGGTTATTGTACAAATGCTAGGCCAAAGCCTAGCCTAGGGTCTTTCTTTTTGTTCCCAGGATAAGTCTGCCCAGTCATGATTATCAAAGTCAGTCTTCTGTAGTTAGCAATCTTGGTTTTTGCACAGAGCAAAATTTTTTTTAATTTTAATTTTTAATTTCATTTTACTGTTAGGTGATTCGATAAGACAACCTATCTAATTTGTTGTCATGATGTCATATCAAAACTGGCACAAGTTGGTGCTAGAGAGATATTAGGAATTTCCCAGGAGTAGTTTGGTTCCTGGCACTTATGCAGGGAACTGTGTCCATTCTATGTCTGAGCTCTAGGGCTCGGGATTGGACAGTCACTGTCTGATCTCATGGAGTCTAAGTTGGGTCCACATGACACATGTTCAGGGTGGGAGGTGTCCCTGTATTAAAAAATGTATGGGTTCTTATCCAAAGTAGATAAAATTTGTTTCTGTACAAAAAATTTTCTTTTTTAGTATGCCTTTGCAAAAAGGAATGGTACTATGTTATATTACTGGTGCATTTGGGGGTAAGAATGTCAGGCTACGCAATCTCTGTGCCCTGATTTTGATCTGAGCTTTTATTCCAGGCAAGTCTTTTTCTCATAGGTTTTCATACCAAGCAGTATCAAAACAGGTAAATTCAAAGAGAAAACACAAATATATATATATATATATATATATATATATATATATATATATATATATATATATATAAAAGTAAATTTTGAAAAGTAATTGAAGAAAAATAATGTGATGTAAGAGGCTATCTTATATTTGGAAATTAACATCTTATATTTGGGAATTAACAGACTTAGGTTTATTATAGATATATTAAACATATAAAAGAAAATATAGGCTTCCCCATAGTCTTTTGTAATATTCTTGTGGGGGTGAAATCCATGTTACATTTTCATCACAAAACTGTCTTGTTGAGTTTGATTAATGAATTGAAGCAGAAAAAGATCAGATAGAGTCCTTGTGCTGGGGGGTCCTTCTGGGGCTGAATCTGGTATTATGCAACAGTCCACATTAAGGGGGGCTTGAGAAAAAGGGCCACACAGCATGAGTCAGTAGTAATGTTGGTTATAGTTTCTTGGTGGAGTATGAGATGTGGGGCTGAGAGGGTGTCCTTTTGCTTTTGGAGCTGGGTGATGGGTTATTGGGGCAGGAGATTGGTCTCCGTACTTAATGAGTTAAAAATGAGAGTAAAGAGAATTAAATAAGGAGATATATTGGATTATGATGGGGGGTTAAGTATAGAAGGATTTCTGAAGGGGAGGAGGGATAGTATATAGGAGGGGTTATATACACTTTAGGCATGGATTGTTAACAATTTAGTTTTGGCACTCAGAGGGGAATTCACTGTCTATAAACTCATGCCCACATAAACACAGACATTAGTGATTTATTCTTAAGTTGTTGTTAGAGGCTTTACAATAATAGGATGGGTCTGAGCTCTTAAGAAATAATTGAATTTAATAAAGGTAAATAATTAGCTTTGATATAGATTAGGAGAGAGAGAAAGGGAGAACAAACGATAAGATAGAAGAGGAAAATAAGTAAATACAGTAGAAACAAGTTACAAATAATTTGGCTGGTGTGTTTAAGTTGGATGGTTTTCAGATTTCTAGACACTTCATCACTGACGAGGGTGGCCTTGCTAAATGACCGTTTCAGACGAGGCAGTTTTATAATTATCACAACTTTTGTTCTTTTCTGATAAGCTTTATATTTAGCCCATGAATTTTATTCATTTTAAGTTACTTGTTACTCACTTAAAATTACTTATTTTAATCACTCACCCATGGTCCATTTCTTGTGACACTTGGCCTAAAGTTCCAGTTGCTACCAGGCCATACCCAGTGTTGGTAGGGAGTGAGGAGGCAGCATAAAGTGTTAGGAGTTGAATTTGGGGCCTCTTCAGTGCATGAAAGCTATACAATCTCTTCCTTTAAGCTATATAATTTATATGTTTTAGCAACATATATTGCTATCCCTCAAGTCTTGGTATTTGGGAGAACTATTTTATCACAAAATTGTTTCTTGCTTTATTCTAGTTGTATAATAGTAAAAACAGCAATATGTCATCCTATAACAGACTGGTTGCTAAAAGGACAAATATAATTACATTAGTGATTATATAAGGTTGACAAATGGTTGCTTTTCTCAGGAAGAGGAGGTAATTCTCTTCTATTTAAGAAGATTAGTTAATCATCCTTGTTTATTTAAGAATGTCAATGATAAGGTTGAACGCTAGTGCCCTTTTCCTTTTTGTTCTTGTTGCTTTTTGAGATTTAACAAAAGTTGAAAATGAAACTAAGAAGAATAGATGAACTAAATATTTTGGAGATTATTTATCAGGAAGGTATTTTTAAGCAATCATCACAGGATGTGTACTTGTGTAGGAAAAGGCTTATTTAATGGGTCTGGATAATTCCATTCTGCACATTACCAAGAGTCCTTTGATCATTTATCCTTTGTCCATTAGCCAACTAAGGAGCTGAAATTTGAGCTCTTGTAAACTTCTACCTGTACTACTTTTCATAAGACTTTGTATTTAAATGTGATTTACAGCAAACACTTGTTCTTGTTCTGGCACTGTGTAGACTGAGTAGTTGAGGTAATTTATGAAGGCACTTACAAGAATTCTTGCATACACACATCAGCATTTCTTGGTGAGTTTATCTGGTCGACACTTTGCTAAGGTTGCCCCCATTCTTGAGATAAGCACATCTTATAAAACTACACTATGTGAAAGGGATGAAGGTGGGCAGGAACTTGTAGGTAGGAGATTAGAAGCATGTATCTGCTTTAAAGACTCATGAGACTTTTCTCATTTTCTGATTATTATGTCTAGACATGCTCTGTAATAATCCATAACCATAAATATAGCAACCTGAGAATAATTCTAGTGAATAATTGAGCATGAGTGTCATCTTGAAAATTTCAACATAATTCCCTGAAGTTAAATAACCAGAACTGTAAATAACTAAGAAGTTGTTTGATACTAAGTGTTGGAAAACTATCAACCTTTGCTCAAATGATCCTTTAATTCCAGAAAATGGATTGAGGTATAAAGTTATGAACTAATAAAATATATAAATGAATGTGAGTTAATATTAAATGAGTAGGAGTAAGCATTTAGTGATTATTGAGATAAGTATGAATTGTCTTCGAGAAAAGAAATGGGTGGGACAATACAGCCCTTCTTTAGTCACTCATATCGATAGGGGAATTATAGTAAAGATAGTTCTGAGGGTGAAAAATAGTCTTAAGAGGTAAAACTCTATGCTAAACATATAATCAAAATGGCCAAAATTTTGCATGAATAAAAGGCTTAGATTATTTCTAATATTGTAATTGTAAACAAACATTATAAACAATTTTAATATAGAGAATAGTGTGAACGTTTAAGAACATCTTCTTAAATTTAATACATTTAATTTCTATTTTATTTGTAGCTGACTTCTCCCCAGAAAGTTTAGCTGTAGGCTAAAGAATTTGCAATGGGAACATTCTATTTTTATTTTGAAAGTGGGGAAACTGACACATGTGATCTATTAATTATAAATATGAAAATTCCTTGAAAGAGCATTACATTGTTTGTTGTAACTATAGAATTGACAATTTTTAGTACAGACTCAGAAACTGGTATAAAACAGACAGAAGCTGGTACAAAACAGAAAGAAAAAAGCATCTTGGGATATCACAGTGTAATGGGTCAAGGTATATATGGGCATTCATTAGTCCATTTATCCAATCAATACTTCTACAGTTCCCACTGAGTAGCAAGTCTTGATATAACATTAAAACCAACAACAATTTTTTCTTTACATTCTCTTGGGCGAGTCAAATAACCTCACAAGTAAAATAGTCTATATAACAGATGATCTAAAGTGCTATCTAAAATGTATAGCAAAAATAAAATTTAGGAAGATATATCAGAAAATATATAGGGACATTGTGGTATATTTTTTAAATCTGAATAACAGGACAGATTTATATCAATATTTATACACCTGCTTTCTAGGAAAGGTTACCATACTGTACAGGTAGACTTAGTTTAAATTAAATTAAATTTGAAATCACACTTACCTGGCAGGGGAGGTACCATGATCACTAAGGTGGTTTTCCCAGGGGGAGGTTCTCCATTGTACTCAGAGTGTGCTGACCCCTGCAATTTCCCCAACTGTGGGAAACTCGACTGCATAATTTGTGGTAGTGGGGGACTGTGTTTACACTCTCCCATAGAAAAGGAAAAATAAAATCACAGTCCGTATTAAGATCTTATCTTGGGTCAGATTAAGTTTAGTGTAATTTTCACTAATAAAAATGTGAAAGAAACCAGAAGTAAATAAAAGTAAATGTAGAAGTCTTATTACTTAGAAATAAAATATCCACTACTTTTATTTTGGTGCTGAAATTACAAAAGCATCTTTTGTGAATCACTGATGTCAACAAATACCCTCATATTGTAACTAAATCATTTGGGGAGGAGGGGGAAATGACCTAATAAAATAATGTTCAACTGAAATATAATAGTGTATGTCTGTAGTAGTCTGCCTTCTAGGTGATATTTAAATCTCCTCTCTCATCTCATAGCATGTATGCCCACATGCATTCCCTTCCCCTTAACTATGTAATTATGTAATTTATTAGAATAATAAACAAAATAATAATAAACAAAATAGAGAAAAGGTGATGGCATGTCACTTTTGAGTTAGGTTATAAGATTGTGATCCTATAATACATATTATGTGTAGTATTTATGCCCTTACATGATCTATGCATGTCCCATACACAATAAAATGCTATTTAGCTTTAAAGAGATTCTATCACTGTCATATGCAATAACAAGTGAACCTGAAAAACTTTATGCTAAACGAATAAAGCTAGACATTAAGAATAATGCTTGAATAATGCTTGAACTCACATATAGGTAGGGCAGACTCTAAATCACGTTGAATACATAGAATCAGAGAGTAGAATGGTAGTGACTGGGATGGGTAAGTGTTGGGTAAAGGGCACAAAACTGTTTTTATATCAGATGTAGAAGTCTAGAGAGTTAATTCATAATATGATCATTATAATTAATACGCTGAAACACTGTTCATAATGTTTAAAGGTTCTCTTAACAGCAGCAAAACACCTGGTGACTAAGAGAGATGATATATACTTTCACCTGACTGTAGTTATCATTTCATTATTAGATCAACTCAAAATTTATGCCTTATAAACAGGTTTTCTGTTTGGTACAGAGACTCCATCTGTTACTGCTCCAGCCAATAGTATTTATGGGCCATGGGGGACACATCCAGAGGTGTTTACAGGACATGTCCTGAGTATGAAACTCAGGGCTTATCACATGCTAGTTACAGAGTTACAGTATCTTTTACTCAATAAGACACACCTTACCATAAGACACACATAGTTTTTATTTTATTTTCTAATAAATATTTACTTAAGCACCATGATTACAATCATGACTATAGTTGGGTTTCAGTCATAAACAGAATACCCCCTTCACCAGTGCATCATTCCCACCACCAATGCCCCACCTGTGTTTGCAACAGGCATTCTAATTCTCTCATTCTTTAACATTGTCATGCTAGTTGTTAGTATAGTTATTTCCCTAACAGCATTTACCACTCTTTGTGGTGAGCTTCAAATTGTGAGCTGGTCCTCTGGCCCTTTCAGCCCTTAACTCTATTGTCTCTGGGTTTTATTATAGTAATGTCTTTAATTTTTCTTAAAACCCATAGATAAGTGAGACTATTTTGTGTCTATTTCTCTCCCTCTGACTTATTTCCCTCAACATAATAGATTCCATGTACATCCACGTATAAAAAATTTCATGACTTCATGTCTCCTGACTGCTGCATAATATTTCATTGTGCATATATGCCACAGTTTCTTTAGCCATTCATTCTCATTCTTAGGATAGTTATCAATGTAGTTATTTCTCTAACTACACTTATCACTCTTTGTGGTGAGCTTCATGGAATGAGCTGGAACTTCCAGCCCTACTCTTTTTTGTCTCTGAAAATTATTGCAAGAATATCTTTCATTTTTCTTAAAACCCATAGATGATGAGACTATTCTGCATCTCTCTCTCCATCTGACTTATTTCACTCAGCATCATAGATTCTATGTACATCCATGTATGGGAAAATTTCATGACTTCATCTCTCCTGATGGCTGCATAATATCCCATTGTGTATAAGTACCACAGTTTCTTTAGCCATTCATCTGTTGAAGGGCATCTTGGTTGTTTGTTATGGTAAAAAGTGCTGCAATGAATATAGGTGTAAGGAAGGGATTTTTGTATTGTATTTTTGTGTTCCTAGGGTATATCCCTAGTAGTGGTATAGCTGGATCATATACGTGCTCAATTTGCAATTTTTGGAGGAATCTCCATATTGCTTTCCTTAAAGGATGAACTTGATGGCATTCCCACCAGCAGTGGATAAGAGTTTATTTCTCTCCACATGCCTGCCAACACTGCTTGTTGTCATTCTTTGTGATGTGTGCCAACCTCTATGGTGTAAGGTGGTACATCATAGTTGTTTGGATTTACATCTTCCTGATGATGAGTGATGTGGAACATTTTTGTCATGTGCCTTTTGACCATTTTCATTTTTCTGTCAAATTGTCTGTCCATTTCTTCTCCCCATTTTTTTATGGAAATAAATGATTTTTTATAAAGTTCTGTCAGTTCCTTGTATATTTTGGATATTAGCCCCTTATCTCCTTGGTATTGGGTGAATAGTTTCTCCCACTCAGTGGGTGGCTCTTGTATCCTGGGAACTATTTCCTTTGATGTGCAAAAGCATCGCAGCTTAATATATTCCCATCTGTTAATCTCTGATTTCACTTGCTTGGAGAGTGCAGTTCCCTCCTTGAAGATGCCTTTAGTCTCAATGTCATGGAATGTTTTACCAATGTGTTGTTCTATATACCTTATGGTATCAGGTCTTATATCAAGGTCTTTAATCCATATGGATGTTACCTTCGTAAATGATGTTAGCTGAGGTCTAAGTTCAATTGTTTGACGTGCTTAGCCAGTTTTGCCAACACCACTTGTTGAAGAGGCTTTCCTTGCTCCATTTAGGATTTCTTGCTCCTTTATCAAAAATTAGGTGATTGTGTGTCTGGGAAACATTCTCTGAGTACTAAAGCCTATTCCACTGCTCTGAGGATCTGTCTTTAATCCATTATCATGCTGTGCTGTGGATGTCTTGCATCTCAGCAATTCTCGTGCGTCATATCATAGCACTTCACAATAGGAAAGCGGGACCATGAGCAGCCGAATATGAAATATGAAATGAAACCACACGGAGAATGTGGGGTCAACACGTTTCTGGCAGGAGTGCGACAAGTGTAATATCTTGAGCAGGGGGACTCATAGGGGTAAAATTAGCCACTGGTGAAGAATAATTGTAATCACAAAGCCTAGTACAACAATAACAATACCTAAGCAATGGGTGTGACTAAATATTCGAAGTTACAAGAGAGAAGGTCACACAACTCAAGGTAACTCCTTGCAAGCTTACTTTGAATGCAAAAATTAGGATTAGGAGGAAGTAGGAAATATCTAGAAACTTGATCTTTCTAGGCTGGACTCTAGTGTTTTAGAGGTTAAATGAAGGGAGGTACCAAATTCCCAGGAATGAGCTTCCCTATTTCTAAAGGAGGGTCAAAAGTCAAAATCTGTATTCTAGTTACACCCTTGATTACCAGAAACTGCAGCTGCAAAGGACATATTTGAAAAGGAGAGAAAAATTGTCTTTGCTTTTAGGGCTGACTATATCCAGAAAAGGGGGTTCTCAAATAAACTTTGGTGCTGGAATTTCTGAGCCAAATTATTTGATAGAGGCTATTATTTTGCCTGATATATACAAAGGACAGATAGTCAAATACTGGCTGAAAATGTAATGCCCAGGTGTCTCTTTGGAAATTCCTCAAACATCCACGCAGGGGAAAAAGGGCCCACAGCAGGCCTTTTGAGGAACCCATGAGGGTTAAATTATTTCTAACCACCAGGAAAATCTGAGGATACAGCTGGTGGGCTGAGCCCCCTAAAAGCTTAGGCATTCCCTGGCAATGCTGTTTTTATAACTATTGCTTTGTAATACAATTTGAAGTTGGGGAAAGTAATGCCACCCATATTCTTTTTCCCAAGGATTGCTTTAGCTACTCGTGGGAGTTTATTGTTCCAAATTGTTGTGTATGTAAATATTTTAGGGGATTACTATGTTACTCACCTTAAACTGATTGGTGATTGTGCCCTACCCTAGGGTGTGACCTGGCATTCTGCCCCCTCCCTAGGGTAGTACCTGATTCTGCTTCCACCATTGGTTGGTATCTGATCCCACCATTGGGTGGTACCTGATTCTGGGGGATAATGACGAGGGTCTGTGGAAGGCCAGGGCTTTTTGGCTGGAACTGAAGCTGAGTCTTTGGACTTCAGTCTTGTCCACCAAATAAAGCGAATATTTCCAAGAGCCTGACTGCTAGCTGTTTACCCGCCGTTTCACCTCAGAACCGTCGGCTAGACAGGGTGGCAGACGCGTGCTCCGAGCTGGAAGAGAAAGGCCTCATCCTCCATCTCACCATCAGTCAACCTCTTCAGGGGCTGACTTGCAACACCAAATGAGTTTTAAAAGTGTTTGGTCCACTTCTTTGATGAATGTCATGGATATCTTTAGAGGGATCGCATTAAATCTGTACAATGATTTGGGGAGTATTGCCATTTTAATTATGTTATTCCTGCCAATCATGAGCATGGTATGTGTTTCCGTTTTTGTGTGTCCTCTCTTATTTCTTGGAGCAGTGTTTTATAATTTTCTTTGAATAGGTCCTTCAAGTCTTTGGTCGAGTTGACTCCAAGATATTTGAGTATGTGTGGCACTAATGTGAATAGGGTTGTTTTTCTAATGTTCATTTTTTCTCTATCATTATTGTTGTATAAAAAGGCCATTGATTTCTGTGTGTTAAGTTTGTAGCATGCCACATTGCTATGTGAATCTACTGTTTCTAGAAGCTTTTCGGTAGAGTTTTTAGGGTTTTCTAAGTAGAGAATCATGTCATCTGCAAACAGTCAGAGCTTTATTACTTCCTTTCCTATCTGGATGCCCTTGATATCTTTTTCTTGCCTAATCACTAAAGCAAGTACTTCCCATACTATGTTGAAGAGGAGTGTTGAGAGTGGACAGCCTTGTCTTGTACCAGAATTTAGAGGAAAGGCTTTTAGTTTTTCTCCATTGAGAATAATATTTGCCATTGGCTTATGGTAGATGGCCTTAATTATATTGAGAAAGGATCCTTTCTTTCCCATCTTCCTGAGATTTTTATTTATCATGAATAGGTGTTGGACCTTATCAAATGCTTTCTCTGCATTTGTTGATATGATCATGTGATTTTTATTTTTCTTGTTGTTGATGTTGTGTATTATGTTGATAGATTTCTGGATGTTAAACCATCCTTGCAGTCTCATGATGAAACCTACTTGATCATAGTGAATGATTTTCCTGATGAGGCATTGAATCCTATTTGCCAGGATTTTGTTGAGGATTTTTGCAACTGTGTTCATCAGGGATATTGGTCTGTAATTTTTTTTTGGTATCATCTTTGTCTGGTTTAGGCATCAAGGTGATGTCGGCTTCATGAAAGTTATTTGGAAGTGTTCCCATTTTTTCAATGTCATGAGTCTGTCTAGGATTGGTAGTAGTTCCTCTTGAAAGGTTTGATAAAATTCATTAGTAAATCCATCTGGGCCTGGAATTTTCTTTATGGGCAGACACTTGAATACTGCTGTAATTTCCTCAATAGTGATGGGGTATTTATATATGGTACATCATCCTTACTCAACCATGCAATGTTATAAGATTCCAAGAATTTATCCATTTCTTCCAGGTTCTCATGTTTAGTGGCATAGAGTTTCTCAAAGTAGTCTCTGATTACCTTTTGAATCTCTGCAATATCTGTAGTGATATCCCCCCTTTTGTTTCTAATACAGATTATCAAGTATCTCTCTTTTTTTTGTGAGTTTTGCCAATGGTCTATCAATTTGTTTTTTTTTTTTTTTTTTTTTTTTTTCAAAAAATCTACTTCTACTTTCATTGATCTTTGGAATTATTTTTTAGGGTTTTGACTTCATTGATTTTTACTCTCAGCTTTGTTATTTCCTTCTTTCTTCCTATTTTTGGTTCCTTTTGTTGAACATTTTCTAATTTTATAACCTGTGTCATTAAACTCTTCAGGTATGCCCCTTCTTTCCTGGTGCGTTCTTGCAAAGCTATACATTTTCCTCTCAGGACAGCTTTTGCTGTGTCCTATAGAATCTGGCAGTTTGTGTCTTCATTGTTATTTGTTTCCAGGAAAATTTTGATTTACTCTTTGATTTCATCTCAGACCCATTAGTTATTCATTGCAGGGCTATTTAATTTCCAGTTGTTAAAGTATTTCTTCTGTGTCCCTTTATAGTTCACATCTAGTTTCATAGTCTTGTAGTCAGCAAAGGCAGCCTGCAAATTTTTATCCTCTTGATTTTTATGGAGGTATATTTTATGTGCCAGCATGTGCTCTATCCTGGAAAATGACCTATGTACATTTGACAAGAATGTGTATCAAGGTTTCTGGGGATGAAGTGTCCTATATATATCTACTAGTCCTTTTTCTTCCATTTCTCTTTTCAGAGGTAGTATATTTTTGTTGGGTTTTAGTCTGGTTGATCTATCAAATGTTGATAGGGCCGTGTTGAGGTCTCCCACAATTATTGTGTTATTATTGATGTCTTCTTTCAAATTTGTTAATAATTGTATTAGATAATTTGCTGGTCTCTCATTGGGAGCGTATATGTTTAGTAGTCTGATTTCTTTCTGTTGTACATATTCTTTGATTAGTACGAAGTGTCTATCTTTGTCCCTTACAACTTTTCTGAGTCTAAAGTTGGTTTCATCAGATATTAATATGGCCACCCCTGCTTTTTTTCTAATTATGAGAACAATGATGCAAAGGAAGAGGAAATTAAGGTGGTTACAAGATCTCGCCGATCTTGTAACTTGTAGTTACAAGTCTTCTCTCCAAAGACTCTAGGGGACAATTTGTCCTTATAATTTTTTCTGTCTTGTGGCTGTGCCAATTCCTCAGACATTTCTAGGATTTTAGCTACATCACTCCAATCTCTGTATCCATAGTCATAACTCTATCTTCTCTTCTGTCAGTCAGCCCTTGTGAGGGTGCTTGTGATAGCATTTAGATTCCAATTAGATAAACTAGGCTACTTCCCCTATTGTAGTGTTCTTAACTGAACCATGTATGCAAAACCTAATTTTTCCATGCAAACAACTTCAAGAACTTAATACCTGGTACATTTGAAGTAATCATTATTCAGCCTGTGATATCAACTGGCTTTTAAATATTCAATTAATATTATAACAATTTGATCAATCATATGTATATATAAATATCACTGATTAAGAAAATGAATTTGGAATTTGCAGGGTTTAAAATAGACCTGGTTTTCTTTACTTTAGGAGAAAATTGAATTCCATAAATGGAAACGTATCATGAAAACAACTGATATTAAAGGTTAAATTATTATCTATTCAGACGCCATTTTCAGGGAGGGACTTCAGAGCATAAAAACCGGCTATCCTTTGCAAAAGCTGGCTCCCTGTGTGTGACACCAGGCGGGGAAAATCCGCGAAAGTACACCGGCCCAGTGGGGCTCAGCTGTGAAAGACTGTGAGTGTGACCTGTCTATGTCTGTCTACTGTCCTCTTGCGTGAAACTCTTGCGAGTTGGGCAAAAAGAGCCTCCAGAAACCTCGCTCGCCCAGACGCCATTTTCAGGGAGGGACTTCAGAGCATAAAAACCGGCTATCCTTTGCAAAAGCTGGCTCCCTGTGTGTGACACCAGGCGGGGAAAATCCGCGAAAGTACACCGGCCCAGTGGGGCTCAGCTGTGAAAGACTGTGAGTGTGACCTGTCTATGTCTGTCTACTGTCCTCTTGCGTGAAACTCTTGCGAGTGGGGCAAAAAGAGGCTCAGAGGAGCACGGACGCTCCGCTTCGCTACGCGGCCGTGCACTCTTTCTAAGGAAAGAACTCCATTGCAACAAGAAGGAAAAATCACACTAAGAACGGCGCTATATCACAGAAGCAAACATTTCTCTCTGGACTGTCTTCTCTGTTACATGCTCGGGCCTAAGATTTGACCCAGTGTGAGGCTTCATCCACGGAGGACTCCCCTCCCTTAGAGGCAAGTCAGCCCATCCAGAAAGGGAGGAGCCAGAGGAGTGTGCTGCCTACATCATATAGACAATGAATACCACTACAACACGTAGAAAAACCCACAATACAAATGTGACAATGGGGAAACAGCGCAGGCCAGCATCAGACATAAAGAATGAAGATGACAATTCTGAGGACCAGATAATGACTGAACAACTAATCAACCTCTCAGATAAGGACTTTAGACTAGCAATATGGAAGGTGCTCAACAGACTCCAAGAAACCATGGATCGAGTTGAACAGAACACTAATAAGAACCAAGAAAATATGAAGGCAGAAATGACAAAACTCCAAACTGAAATAATATGTCAACTAACAGGCCTGAAAAACTCAGTAAACGAAGTGAATGACAAAATGGATAAGCTCTGGGACAGGGTATCAGAAGCTGAGAATAGACTTGGTGCTGTGGAAGATGAGATACATAACAATTCCATACAGCAGGAGAGATTGGACAAAAAACTTAAAGCAAATGAGCAGACAATGGAAAAATTAGTCAAAGAATGGGAACAGACGAAAATAGAAGTCTATGATAAGATCAACAGAAACAACTTAAGAATCATTGGAGTCCCAGAGACCCAGGAAGAAAATTTCCAGGAAGAATCAATGGTCAAGAACATCATTAAAGAGAAACTTCCAGAGCTAAAGAATATATGTGATCAAATCCTGCATGCCCGAAGAGTACCAACCAAAAGAGACCCCAGAAAAACCACCCCAAGACACATCCTAGTCACAATGACAAATCCCACAGATAGAGACAGAATTCTGAAAACAGCAAGATCAAAAGGGGAAATCATGTTCAAGCAAGCTTCCCTGAGATTTACAGCAGACCTGTCACCAGAAACGCTCAATGCCAGAAAGCAGTGGTGGGATATTGTGACAAGACTGAATGAAATGAATGCTTCACCCAGAATACTATACCCAGCAAAACTCACTTTCCGGTTTGATGGAAGAATACATGGTTTCACAGACAAAAAACAGCTCAGAAACTTCACAGACACAAAACCAGTCTTAAGAGAAAAACTGAAAGACCTAATCTAAGACAAGACTACCCAAAAGACACACCAAATTTTGAAACAAAGATGGCGTTAAATCCCAGGACAATTCTTTCTCTCAACGTCAATGGACTAAATGCACCAGTTAAGAGACACAGAGTGGCTAAATGGATCAAAAAACTCAATCCAACCTTCTGCTGCCTACAAGAAACGCACCTGAATAGTCAGAACAAACATAGACTCAAAATAAAAGGCTGGAGAAAAGTTATCCAAGCAAACAACACCCATAAAAAAGCTGGAGTGGCCATACTAATATCAGATAATGCAAACTTTATAATCAGGAAGGTTGTAAGGGACAAAGACGGACATTTTATATTAATCAAGGGGTACGTAGAGCAGGAAGAATTCACTCTCCTAAACATATATGCACCGAATGAGGGGCCAGCAAAATATTTAATACAACTGCTGACAAATCTGAAAAATAATATCAACAACAACACAATAATTGTGGGGGACCTAAACACGGCTTTGTCAACACTGGACAGGTCAACCAGACTGAAACCCAACAAGAATATACTAGACCTGAGGAGAGAAATGGAAGAAAGAGGCCTAGTGGATATATATAGGACACTCCATCCCCAGAAACCTGGATACACATTCTTCTCCAATGTACATGGGACATTCTCCAGGATAGACTACATGCTGGCACATAAAACATACCTCCATAAGATCAAGAGGATAGAAATTTTGCAGATTACCTTCGCTGACCACAAGGCTCTGAAATTATTTGTGAACTCCAAAGGGACTCAGAAGAAACACTTTAACACCTGGAAGTTAAACAGCCTCATGCTCAATAACCAGTGGGTCCGAGATGAAATCAAGGAGGAAATCAAAAGGTTCCTGGAAACAAATGACAATCAAGACACAAACTCTCAGAACTTATGGGACACAGCAAAAGCAGTACTGAGAGGAAAATTTATAGCTTTGCAAGCACACATCAGGAAGGAAGAAGGAGCTTACCTGAGTAGCTTAATGACACAGCTAATAGAACTAGAAAATGCTCAACAAAAGGACCCAAGAACAGGAAGACAGAAGGAAATAACAAAGCTGAGAGCAGAAATCAACGAAGTGGAAACTCAAAAAACAATCCGAAAGATCAACGAAAGCAGAAGTTGGTTCTTTGAAAAAATAAACAAGATTGATAGACCACTGGCAAACCTAACAAAGAAAGAGAGAGAGAGAGAAACTTGATAACTCGTATCAGGAATGAAAAAGGAGAGATCACTACTGATATGACAGAGATTCAAAGGGTAATCAGAAACTACTTTGAAAAACTCTACGCCACTAAAAATGAGAACCTGGAAGAAATGGATAAATTCTTGGACTCTTATAATCTTCCACGGTTGAAGGAAGAGGATGTAGCATATCTAAACACCCCCATCACCATTGATGAAATTAAAACAGTAATCAAATGTCTGCCGAAAAACAAAAGCCCAGGTCCAGATGGATTCACTAATGAATTCTATCAAACTTTCCAAGAGGAACTACTGCCAATCTTGGCAAGACTCTTTCATGAAATTGAACAAACAGAAACACTTCCAAATAGCTTTTATGAAGCCAACATCACCTTGATACCTAAACCAGACAGAGACGCTACCAAAAAAGAAAATTACAGACCAATATCACTGATGAATGCAGATGCAAAGATCCTCAACAAAATCCTGGCAAATAGGATTCAATGCCTCATTAAGAAGATCATCCACTACGATCAAGTAGGTTTCATCCCAGGAATGCAAGGCTGGTTTAACATCCGTAAATCTATCAACATAATACACAACATCAATAACAAGAAAAATAAAAACCACATGATCATATCAATAGATGCAGAGAAAGCATTTGATAAGGTCCAACACCCATTCTTGATCAAAACTCTCAGCAAGATGGGAATGGAGGGAACCTTTCTCAATATAGTGAAGGCCACCTACCACAAGCCAGTGGCAAAGATTATCCTCAATGGAGAAAAACTGAAAGCCTTCCCTCTAAATTCTGACACAAGACAAGGCTGTCCTCTCTCACCACTCCTATTCAACATAGCACTGGAAGTACTTGCTATAGCGATTAGGCAAGAAAAGGATATCAAGGGAATCCAGATAGGAAAGGAAGAAGTCAAGCTCTCACTGTTTGCAGATGACATGATACTCTACTTAGAAAACCCTAAAGACTCTATCAAAAAGCTTCTAGAAACAATAGACTCATATAGCAAGGTGGCAGGCTACAACATTAACACACAAAAATCAATGGCCTTTCTATACACCAACAGTAATAAAGAAGAAATGGACATTAAGAAAACAACCCCATTCACAATAGTACCACACAAACTCAAATATCTTGGAATCAACTTGACTAAATATGTGAAGGACCTATACAAAGAAAACTATAAAACTCTGCTCCAAGAAATAAGAGAGGACACACGGAAATGGAAACACATACCCTGCTCATGGATTGGCAGGATTAACATCATCAAAATGTCAATACTCCCCAAGGCATTATACAGATTTAATGCCATCCCTCTAAAGATACCCATGACATTCTTCAAAGAAGTGGATCAGACACTTTTGAAATTCATTTGGAACAATAAACACCCTCGAATAGCTAAAGCAATCATTGGGAAAAAGAATATGGGAGGAATTACTTTTCCCAACTTTAAACTGTACTACAAAGCAACAGTTATCAAAACAGCATGGTATTGGAATAAGGATAGGTCCTCAGATCAGTGGAATAGGCTTGAATACTCAGAAAATGTTCCCCAGAGATACAACCATCTAATTTTTGATAAAGGAGCAGGAATTCCTAAATGGAGCAGGGAAAGCCTCTTCAACAAGTGGTGTTGGCACAATTGGATAGCCACTTGCAAAAAATTAAACTTAGACCCCCAGCTAACATCATGTACAAAGGTAAAATCCAAATGGATTAAAGACCTCGATATCAGCCCCAAAACCATAAGATATATAGAACAGCACATAGGCAAAACACTACAGGACATTACAGGCATCTTCAAGGAGGAAACTGCACTCTCCAAGCAAGTGAAAGCAGAGATTAACAGATGGGAATATATTAAGCTGAGAAGCTTCTGCACCTCAAAGGAAATAGTGCCCAGGATACAAGAGCCACCCACTGAGTGGGAGAAACTATTCACCCAATACCCATCAGATAAGGGGCTAATCTCCAAAATATACAAGGCACTGACAGAACTTTACAAGAAAAAAACATCTAACCCCATCAAAAAATGGGGAGAAGAAATGAACAGACACTTTGACAAACAAGAAATACGCATGGCCAAAAGACACATGAAAAAATGTTCCACATCACTAATCATCAGGGAGATGCAAATCAAAACAACGATGAGATACCACCTCACACCCCAGAGAATGGCACACATCACAAAGAATGAGAATAAACAGTGTTGGCGGGGATGTGGAGAGAAAGGAACTCTTATCCACTGCTGGTGGGAATGCTGTCTAGTTCAACCTTTATGGAAAGCGATATGGAGATTCCTCCAAAAACTGGAAATCGAGCTCCCATACGATCCAGCTATACCACTCCTAGGAATATACCCTAGGAACACAAAAATACAATACAAAAACCCCTTCCTTACACCTATATTCATTGCAGCTCTATTTACCATAGCAAGACTCTGGAAACAACCAAGATGCCCTTCAACAGATGAATGGCTAAAGAAACTGTGGTACATATACACAATGGAATATTATGCAGCTGTCAGGAGAGATGAAGTCATGAAATTTTCCTATACATGGATGTACATGGAATCTATTATGCTGAGTGAAATAAGTCAGAGAGAGAGAGAAAAACGCAGAATGGTCTCACTCATCTATGGGTTTTAAGAAAAATGAAAGACACCCTTGTAATAATAATTTTCAGACACAAAAGAGAAAAGAGCTGGAAGTTCCAGCTCACCTCAGGAAGCTCACCACAAAGAGTGATGAGTTTAGTTAGAGAAATAACTACATTTTGAACTGTCCTAATATTGAGAATGTATGAGGGAAATGTAGAGCCTGTTTAGGGTACAGGCGGGGGTTGGGTGGGGAGGAGGGTGATTTGGGACTTGGGTGATGGGAATGTTGCACTGGTGATGGGTGGTGTTCCTTTTATGACTGAAACCCAAACACAATCATGTATGTAATCAAGGTGTTTAAATAAAAAAAAATTAAAAAAAAAATTATTATCTATTCAAACACCAGTTATTTCAACCGCCAAATCAGTGCCTATAAAATAGATTAACTGGAATAAATTCAAGACCACGAGCTTCTAAATGACTAAATTAAGATTGCTTTTTAGAATACAGAACCTACTAGATACCTTTTTATTCCTAAAAAATACACAAAGTGACAAAATATTGACTAGATGTAATTAAAAAGTGACTGATTTACCTTTTCGAGAGCCATATAATGATTCACACCATGCATTTTCTTTGGTAAAATGCATTTTTATCTTGGTCATAACAAAAAATTGCGGACCTTTCAGGAAATTTACCAGATTCACAAAGTTAAAGTTTTTATATAAAACCTAACAAATTTTACCAATAAAAGTAGTAGATAATAAAATTATATAATATTATTATGTTCCTATATTGACAGTAACATTCTTCTTATGTAGCATCTGCAAAGAAAGCAGAGTAGAAACCAAGCATCTGACATCAAAAGAAAAAGAAAGAAATGCCCATAGATCATTAATTTTTCATAGTCATTTAAATGCTATGAGGGATGAATTATTTATAAATATTAAAAATCCCTTATCTGTAAGGATTTTCCATTTATACCCCTTGATTCATTGTGCAAAAGGAATTTGATAGCAAAGGAATAACACCCGGTGGACCTCAAGGGTTAACTCCTGACTCTGTGTTCAGAAATCACTCCTGGCGGGCATTGGGGGAACATATGGGATGCTGGGATTTTAACCACTGTCTGTCCTGGGTTGGCTGCATGCAGACAAATGCCCTACCATTGTGAGATCTCTCTGACCCTACACTGTTCAGATTTTAAGTCTATATTGTAAAAATAAATGAGTGGTGAGACTGCTCCATTTGCCATGTTTCTTTTTTTTCTTTATTTAAACACCATGATTACATACATGATTGTAGTTGGGTTTCAGTCATAAAATATAACACCCCCCCTTCACCAGAGCATCTTTCCCATCACCAATGCTCTCCATCTCCCTCCTTCCCTATGTGTATTTGAGACATGTATTCTCTGCGTGTATTTGAGACAGCATTGTGGATAGGTCTGATGAAGCAGGGTAGCAGCAAAGAATTCCAAAAACAGTCAGAAAAGATTTTCATTGGAGTCAGGCTGCTTTTTGCCTCATGAACTTTCTAGCATGTGCTCTTTCTGTACCCCACCACCAAATACCAGAACTGCTCTCTCTTTATTATCCAGAACAAAATCCACCAGGTTGGGATAAGGTTCTGTAATCCAGGTGGATTTTACATACCAAAAGAATAATTTATGGGATAAGGAATTTGGGGGATCACCTTTGTTTGGGGTTATTAATCTCATCTCACATTACACCACTTATTTTCAAATATATTACACCAAATATTTTCAAATATTTTAGGGTTTTATATATTCAAACTCTTTTGTGGAGGGGCGTTGGGCCACATCCAGTGACACTCAGGGGTTACTTCTGGCTATGCACTCAGAAATCGCTTCTGGCTTGGGGGACCATATGGGACACTGGGAGATCAAACCGTGGTCCATCCTTGGCTAGCTCAGGCAAGTGTGCCACCACTCCGGCCCCATCAAACTCTTTAAATGATACATAAGAATGTATGTTCCATAATTTAATTTTATTACAGATATCATTTAGCAAGTAAAAATCTTAAAGAAAAGAAAACAAAGTATTTTAAAAATCACAGACTAAATAGATATATGTTCCTATGATGTTAGGTATAGCCCCTAAACCCCATTACTTTCTTATTATTAATTTAACAAATATCCTCTATGAGTTGCAATATTTACTTTGTGCCAGGAACATTGTTCAATTCTAGAGTTTTTGCTTGGCAGTCAGCAGTTCTTCCATTATTAAGCTCATAATTTATTTTACTTTCTTTGTTTTAGTGAAACAAGAGAATTTTTACTGAACAAAATATACTTAGGGTATATGAGAGTAGAGAAAGAGAGGAGCAAAATATGGGACTGTTCAGAGTGGAAAGAAAGCCACACTGATCCTGTTTCAAAGGAGAACACAAAGCACAAGCCAAGCTCCTAATTGAAAAAGAAAGGCCAAACATGAATCCACGAATGGTATTTCAAAAGTGATATAAGTGCTCTGACTTAATGCTTTATTTCATGAAATATATTTACTAATGTTGGATTCCCTTGTTATGTACAAAAATCCTTCACAAAACTGTGTTCACAAAATTGGTGCTGTTGACACTGCAAGAATAATGATACAGAAGCCCCCCAAAACCACAATTTAATAATATACAAAGAATTATGACCATTCCCTTAGACAAATCTTATATTCAACAAAGAAGTAGTTAATTACTTTAAGAGGTTCATATGGTATATATTATCTTTTTTTTTTTTAATAATTTTTTATTATGAATTATGAGAACAAAAGATGCAAAGAAAGAGGATAAGGTAAAGTTACAGTGGAAGGACAATCACCCATAACATAATTATCAGAAGAAGTCCCCTTGCTGATATCTTAACTTTGAATTTTCACCAAAGAAAGTTAAGATAAATAAAACAGAATCCATGTGCAATTACTTTTTCCCTCAAGTCCCCAGATTGTAGCACATTATAATATTTCTTAACAGCACACAAGGCAATCTAAAGCCATCAAACTTACGTAACTCCTTAAACATTAGAGGCATAGTATTTTTTACATTTCCATGTACATGCATATTAGCTTAAGTTAACCTCAAATTTTAAGTGGGTGTGTTTTAAGGATTAGAGTCAAAGGAGCACAGTAAAAACGGTGTTAGAGTGGCAATTGTTGTTTGCATAGGCCCACCAAAATATGAGAGGCATGGAAAGGAATAGCCTTGGCCTAAATACAAAGAGATCCTACCCCTGAAGTTTCCTGGCATAAGACCAGCTCTAGGCCTCAGGAAAGTTATCGTTCGCTCCAAGACATTGTCCGTAGCGCCAACACACTTATCACACAGTCTCTGTTGTTGGTCTCATGTTTCTGTATTAAAGATTCTGGAATCTGCATGTCCTACATTGAAGTCATGATGTGGAGTGCCTTTTCGTTTCACCTCACCATGAAAGGGGAATGCAGGAAGCCCTGTCCTGTAAGCAGGTTGTTGTTGTTAAGTCTTCTCAGTGTTAAGGGAAGTCTCTTTTGAGCAGGACGATGTCTGAGCAGTGGTAGGGTCTTCCGTGCTAGAGGATTGCTTCCAGGTGATGTTATAGACAAACCTCACCATAAAGGGGCAATACAGCAATCCCTGTCCAGTAAACAGGTCATTGTTCTTGTTGTCTTCTCAGTGTTAAGGGATGTCTTTTTTGAGTAGATCGAGGTATATATTATCTTAAACACTATGAAATATAACATTGTTTTAGAGATTTATAGTTTTTAAAAATAAATTTCAACAATTATCAAGAAGACTATGTCACTGTATTCTAACAAATAGTTGAAGCTTGAATTAAACTGAATTTACTGTTTAACTAAGAGTCCCCTATGTATTAAATGGAACAGCCTAAGGCAAGGACACTGTTGCATAAGCTATGGGAACATGTGGCCCAAAAATCTCTCATGAGTGGACAATTATATTGCTTGCTTTCAACAGTTATTTCTTTTAAGAAATATAGCACTTATGAACCACAAATCTTTAATATAGAGAACATAGCATCAACTACAAAGTTGAAAGAGAGGTCAGAAATCATAAAGTTTAAGTTATTGCTTCTGGCATCCTAGCAGACTAAGTAACCTGAACAACCCTTTCAATAGGGGAAAAACAACAAAAATACTAGATAACATATTTTAAATATTTTAGCTATACCCAAGAGTTGAAAAGTTGTAAAGAACCTCATAGAGGTCAATAAAATGCATATAATCTGGAACCCAGAAAAAAGTAAATTGGAGGTGGCTTACCATTTGATGATACTTAACTAAAAGGTGAATGTAAGGGGCCAGAGTGATAGCACAGTGTGTAGGGCATTTGCCTTGTATGTGGCTGACAGGGTTTGATACCACAAGGAGTAATTCCAGAGTGCAGAGACATGAGTAACCTGTGAGTACCACTAGGTGTGGCCCCAAAACAAAAAAAAAGGTGAACTTAAACTTTGATTTTCAGACCCTCTTAAGGCACAAAGGAGAAAGAATAAGCAAATACCAGAAGTCAGCCACATTGGGGTGTCTAATCGGATATACACTTAATATGAAAGGTGGTGTACCAATGAACTATGCCTTCAAAATAATAGAAACAAGTCTATCTCTATCTTTCCCTTTATACATGTTAATACAAGGCAAAAAATCCAATAAAAAATCTCAAAACTCAAAATGCAATAAAGTATCAGATATTAAGAATTTCATAGGTGAGGAAAACATGTTACAGAAAATTTAATATCAATTTTTAATTAAAAAACTAATTTCAAAAAGTAAGAGGTCACTTTCGTAGTTTAATAAAAGATAGATTCACAGTGAAAATCATATCATAATTAATATAACATAAAAAATGTTCCCTTTAAGTTCAGGAGCATGACATGATTTATACTTAACATGATACTGAAGTTCAAAACCTGTATAATAAGTCAAGAAAAATAAATGATTGGAAAAGGAGAAACAAGATTGAATTTTTTCTGATAATACTGCATCTTAAAAGTTCAACATCTATAGAATTTATAAATTTATTACCCATAATTTTCTAAGTTGTTTGATTAAAACTATATACTAAGATATATATTATACACCAATAAAACCAATAAAAATTTCCAGTAATTAGTAGAAAGCAGGTGTAAGGTTTATTTGGTTTTTAATTTTATATTTAGAGTTGCATATACCCCTATCACAGCAGAATATTAATGGAGCAGAAAACTTAATAACCAATGTGTAGTCTCTAGGTTAAATCTTGTCAGCCCTGTATGTGCACCCTTAATCATAATAGTACTCCTTATCTTGTCAATGCACTTCTGGTTTGGAGGATAATAATGCCTTTCCTCAAACTTCTAGTTTTACCATATGTAGGGCTGCATCCACAATATAATTTAGCTTTGCTATTTTTCTTCTTTAATATAATTAATCATATTAATGTAATTGTCTTTTTTCCTGCTTTGTCAAAATATCAATATGAAAAAGTAATAGGTCAATAGGAAAATCCATCAACATACCTGAGTAGGGATATTGCAGAAGAAAAAACACAGATAAATGTTAAACAAATAGTCTTATTACTAATCAAGAAAAAAATTGAATCCATAATGATGTGTCATTTTTATTGCCAACATATTGGGAAGATTCAAAATAGCAAGCACATATGGGGATAAAAAGTAACTAGAAACATTGATGTGATAACAATGTGACATAGTACAAACATTTTCTAATGTTTTTCATAAAGGAGCAGAGTCTATGTTTCTATTATTGTACTCTCAGGAAGCTCTGAATTTCTAGAGAAAATCATGTTTAACTAATCAGATATTTTAATATTAACAGTTTTTTACCGGGACTGTTTTTAGATCAAAACCTAAAAATAGCTTAAATATACATGAGTAGCAAAGTAAATAACTAAAATTACATATGGATCACATGCAAATACTATATAAGATCATATAATACTGAGTTTGATTCATCGTAATTGAAAATGATGAATACAAATATAACATTGATCTCATAGTCCTTCTCTATAAAATCAGGAGTTTTCTGATCAGAGGAATCTAGTTATCCCTTACAAATGACTAATAAAGAAAACCCCTCTAAAAGAAGCCATTATTAATAAAGGATAATTTAGTAGTTCTTATATAGCACCGAGCAAATTTTATCTATGTAATTTTCACTTAACTCTTCCTTCAATTAATGAAATACCTGTATCTGTTGAATGAGGTAAAATCTGTGTTGCAAGCTTATGACCAGGCAAAACAGATGGCCAATGTAGGTTAAACATATGACTGTTTCCAGTATTTATCAAGAAATAAAACAGAAAAGCAAGGTGAGGTGCCTGTGTCTGGAGGGAATATAGAGGTACAACAGTGAATCAAACAGAAGTACTCAAAACAAGTGGGTGGAGGCACTTGCTGAGTGACAACTGAAAAAAAAGCCCCAAACATTATATATAAATGTATGTTAAAATAGATTGGAAATGGTGGTGGGGGGGGGGTGGCTCAAAGTCTAAGCAAAGTGATGCTGGGATGTTCTTACACTGGCAGGACACAGACTATCTTGAAGACACTAACAAAATAAAATTAACCAAAACCCACTTGAGATGTTAGGAAAGGGAGAAGAAATATATCTTATCAGCCTTAAAAGTTGAAAATATTCCCAATTATTTTGCCATTTTTGAGAAATTGACTACGTACTAGTAAGGAAAGGGAGACAAACAAATGATTCAACGATGTGGAAATTCTGTTTAAACATAGCTACATGGATCATTGCAGTGAAGTATCTATAATCACTTACCTTCATGATGTAGCTTTAATGAAAAATCAACAACTGGACAGGTCAATTTGATTCTGTCTACAGGAGATTCTGTCTCTATTTTTTACTCCGGGGAGCCCCAATTTTTTTCTCAGTTGCTGGCAACACTTTATTGTTTTATACTTCTTTGCACCTCATCAGTGACAGTGACATCAGTTACTTTGACTCCCATCAGCTATCTGCCACTTATTCCTTGAGCCAAACAAGATTTTAAGCTCATTTCTAGAGTAAGTTTGAAAATCATTGATGTCTGAATCAAATATTTTAAAATCTCTTTAGCTCAATTTAATTGAATTTAATGCTTGTAACTAGGTAGGATACTCATATGATTCCAATTGAAAAAAATGTTCAAAGTATAAAACAAAAAAATCAAATACAAACAATTATTTGGATGTTTTCAATATTTTGAAAAATCCTTGAATAAACAAACCCATTTTACACAATTCAGACTCTTTCATCAGACACAGTAATATATCAATCCTAATATACTATTATCCTTATCTCAGATATTAAAGGAATATAAGTATGATATCTTCATCTTTGAAATAATCACTAGAAGATAGAAATTAATTTTAAGTTAGAAATAATTTGTTAGCTAATTTCAGTGTGACTTGGTTTCTCCTTTTCTCAGAAATTAAAGGCATATAAATGCAATATCTTTATATTTGAAATAAACAATAGGAGATTGAAGTTAATTTTAAGTTAGAAATAATTTCTTATCTAATTTCAGAGTGTCACTTGGTTTCTCTAAAAGTAGATACTGAAGGGATGGATATAGGAAGAGTTGAAAAGGTGTTTTTTTAAAAATTTATTTAGATAGTGCTCTAAGAATAAAGAAATGAAATAGAGCAGGTTTTTCTCAAGTCTAGCAATGAGTCTGGAACTAGTCTGACCCTGTAGAGAGTGCTGAAATTCCACAGTTTGCTTTAAGTTTCCATCCCAGTCAATTCCCTAGTGTTTACTCCTGGGAACAGTGGTATGTAATATTAAGAAGGGGAATGGAGCTGTTGCTCAGATCAGACAGTGACAATTTTCTGGAGAAGGAACAGCTATAAATGTTGTCAACCTAAATAAGCAGAGCTATAGGACAGAGGTGACAGTGAGGTATTACACCAAAAAACAAAACAAAACAAAACAAAACAAAAAAACCAAGAAACAACGCCCCCCCCATTTCCAGAACTACTTGCAGTCTTTATTAGGTCATGGAATTGGAATAATAGAAGTTGTCATGTGTAAATTCCCTGCAATATACTGTTTGAGCATTTGCAGGAATATTTCAATTTACTAGAATGAAAGAGAGTGGATTTTCAAAATAACTTCAAACAACACAGGATCTGCACTTTTAGGGCTTAACTACTAAGATTTTACTGAGCAACAATGCTTATGAATGAAATCACTGATGATTGTCAAATGGAAGAAATGATCCCAATATTAGCTGCAACAGTTTGAAATATTTGACAGAATAATGGAGATTTTAGAACATTTCAAGACTTTTATATAATCTTTGAAATATTACATTTACAAAATAAAAGTAAATCACATTTATCTGGCCAAAAAAGGGCAGAAACATCATAAAGGAAGATATTTCTCCAGGGAACTCTGAGCAAAAACATACTGCTTTTATGAAGAGATAAAAATAAAAACAACTTAAATATCAGCATTTATTTTCTATCCCAAAATTTGTGATTATTTGTGTAAAGACCAAAATCTTGACCAGCAGCTAAGGCTTCAAATGCTACTGAGTGTTAACTTTCAAAATCCACTTCCTTGTGTAAGTGAAACTAGCCATCTGTCCACACTGCTGAATGTAAGATCTGGAAGCTTTGCATGCCTGCTGTTTCTGATTAGATCCTGAATATTGCTCCATGCCACTGGCTTCACTTCCACTCATTATTAAAAGCAGTAGTGATTCTGTTGCCAGGGGGAAATGGAGGTATTAATATCTGCTGAGAAGCTTTTAGAAAACAGAAAATTTGTGTATGTCTTAATCCAGTAGTAAATCTTTAGACTCATGTTCTTTGAAAATAAATAAAAAGCATTATTATTATATAGATAAAACTTAGTTATAAGGAGCACATAAATTTATTTTAAGTCTTATCAATAAGAAGTAACTGGGCAGGTATTTATGCCCAAAGATTGGTTTTTGAAAAACCATTTCTAAACTCTACTAGTAGTTCTCAACTTATGATTTCTAGATCAGCAGCATTGACATCACATTGAAACTTGTTAGAAGTACAAATTATTCAATTTTATTCCTGACCAACTGTTACACCTGGAAAACTGTACTTCAACAAGGCCTTCAGATAATGCTGGTGCATGCTAAAATTTGAGAGCATGTGTTTTACACTGCATGACAGCTTTGATCCAAGGTGTCTTAGATTATTTTACCTCTAGATTCTATAGCCAGGGGACCCCAAATATTGCCATGGACTTTAAATACTATTTCTGTTAGCAAAATTCTGTTTCCTTTTCCTGACACCAGTAAGTAGGTCTTTGATATCTTCCTAGTACACTTTTCATGTATTGTGCTCATTCAACTATGAATTCTTTCATGCAACAACTTTAACTGAAAATATTTTTATGTGCTAAGTTTAATGTTAGGGAGATTCATGCCCACACTCTAATATGTTGATGTCCAAATCCTGATAAACTTTGAATATGTTTTTTTTTAGGGGGGGAGCACACCTAGTAGTGCTCAGGGATCAGGAAAAGCAGTCTCAGAGAACTATATGGGATGTAGGGGATCAGATCCAAGTTGGCCACATGCAAGAAAAAATCCTACCCACTGTACTATCTTTCTGATCCCCAGAATCTATTTTTCCCTATTTCTTAAATTATGTTTTTAATATTGTCTCAATGCCTCAAATAAATTTTAATTTTATTGAAATCATTGTGAATTACACGTCCTTAATAGATGGATTTCAGGCATACAATTACAGTGAATTGGGGCCATTCCAACCACCAGTGTTGACCTTTCTTCACCAAACTGCCCAGCATGTATCCTGTACCTCTACATTTAGCCTCCTGGTTTGCCAGTGTAATAGGCACACTTTAAGTTTTTATTTTTATAGTTTGGGCCTCTTGATTCTATTGTTGTTGACTTCAGTTTAGGTATTTAATTCTGTCCTTTTATATCTTCACCAATGCACCTGAGACCACTCGGCCCCTGGCCCCATCCTCTTTTTTAATCAATTTTGCAGAAAACTTCAGAAATTTGAGGTAAAACAAAATAATTAATGTTCAAGTTTCAATGAAAAAGTAAGAGCCCCTATCTAGAAGATAAAAATAAAATAAAATAAAAGGGGGATGTGGCAGGCTTTTTTTTTCATAGGTGCAGCAAACATTGGGGAACTAAAAAGGAAATGCCCTTGGCCAAAAAAGCAGCACATCTTTACCCAGGAAGCATTCTGTCACAACACCCATTACAGGCTCTGGTCTTTCTTCATGGTCCCAGGAAAAGTTCTCCTCAGTCACAGTTGTTGCAGTCAGGCTTCTGTAATTAGAGATGTTGGTTATTTGCACAGATCATATGGTGAAGCCTGGGTGTCATAGAGTGTCTTCTGATTTCTTCTCACCATTAGGTGACAATGCAGGGAAAAGCAAGTTCTTGCTGTTTCCTAGCTATCAGAGTATTATATGAGCCCACTCTGGAGCAATTCATTGCCAGAGCAGCCTTACTACCTCCCCAGGTGGAAGTTTGATTCCTATGCTGGTACAGAAATCTATGCCCGTTCCAAAGGTGTGATCCACATTTTGGGGATGGGCAGTTGATATCCGATCAACTGAGGCCTAAGTCAAGTCATTATGACAAATATTCAGAGTAAAAGCCCCCCACCCCCCACATTATAAAATTTAAGATCTCCTATCCTATTTGATAACAACTTTCTATATATGTAAGATTTCCCCATTTAAATGTGATGATGGAAAACAGAACAATTCCACATGACTCTACTGGTGCATATGGGGATAAAAATAACAAGCCAAATAATCTCTATAACCTAGTTCTAATCTGAACTCAGATCTCGGAAGAAACTTATCTATTAGAATTTCATCATAACAACATCCAAAAAAGGGATGGAGAATGCTACATTTTCATAAGAAAATATACACTAATAATTATAACTATTAAGGTATACATCATCCCGAATCTATTTTATATGGCAAAAATCTAGATAGAATTAAGGGTATTGATCAGCAAAATTATTCTAAACTATTTGGTTGAGTCCAATGTAATTACAAGAATCCCTAGAAAATAAAGCTGTGACTATGAAGAGAAAATCAAGGAAACATTAGTATGTGCTAATGACTAATGTGCTGGTAATACAAGTGGAGAAGCAACCACAAGTCAAGGAGTACAGTATCCTCTGTCTAGAGTCTCTAGAAGAAATGCTGACCAATTGCTAACTAATTTCTTTAAGCTCCTACTGAAACTCACATCAGGCTTTAGCTCTTCAAAATTGTAATGTAAGTTATTTGGTTTTGTTTTATGCCATTAAGTCTGTGATTATTTCTCACTGCAACAGTAGGAAACCACATGGGCTGGAGAGATATAGTACAATGAGTAGAGAACTTACTTTGCATGCAACTGACTTTTACTTAATCCCTGGCACTTTATATGATCTTCCAAGTCTTACAAGGAGTGATCCCTGAGCATAGAGCCAGGATTAAGTCCTGGTTGAGTACAGTTGAGTATGTTTTTTCCTAACCACCCAAAAAAAAGGAAATGACTATATCCATGCTGATCAAGAAAGGCTCAAGTTTCTTAACTAAGAGATATACCTATATTATAGCAAGATAGAAAACAAAAATATTACTTATAGTTGACTATTGTTATGCTAAGAGAGAGAAAACAAAATATTGCTTAGATTTGACAATTTTATGCTAGGGACACTTGTCTGGAAGAGGAATTTAAGCCCAGGAATGAAAGATAATTAGGAGATAAATGCATAAAATAGGGGTTGAAAAGTATGTTTTTCGAAGTATAGGAGTAAAACTTAGAGGTAAAAGAATCTGTAAAGAAATTGACAAAGAAGAAATACAAATGGCCAAAAGACACATGAAAAAATGCTCCACAACACTAATCATCAGGGAGATGAAAATTAAAACAACTATGAGGTACCACGTCGCACCCCAGAGATTGGCACACATCACAAAGAATGAGAATAAACAGTGTTGACGGGGATGTGGAGAGAAAGGAACTCTTATCCACTGCTGGTGGGAATGCCGTCTAGTTCAACCTTTATGGAAAGCAATATGGAGATTCCTCCAAAATCTTGAAATCGAGCTCCCATACTACCCAGCTATACCACTCCTAGGAATATACCCTAGGAACACAAAAATACAATACAAAAATCCCTTACTTATACCTATATTCATTGCAGCACTATTTACCATAGCAAGACTCTGGAAACAACCAAGATGCCCTTCAACAGACGAATGGCTAAAGAAACTGTGGTACATATATACAATGGAATAGTATGCAGCTGTCAGGAGAGATGAAGTCATGAAATTTTCCTATACATGGATGTACACAGAATCTATTATGCTGAGTGAAATAAGTCAGAGAGAGAGAAAGACGCAGAATGGTCTCACTCATCTATGGGTTTTAAGAAAAATGAAAGACATTCTTGCAATAACAACTTTCAGACATGAAAGGAAAAGAGCTGGAAGTTCCAGCTCACCTCATGAAGCTCACCACAAACAGGGATGAGTTTAGTTAGAGAAATAACTACATTTTGAACTATCCTAATAATGAGAATGTACGAGGGAAATAGAAAGCCTGTCTAGAGTACAGGCGGGGGTTGCATGGGGAGGAGGGAGATTTGGGACATTGGTGATGGGAATGTTGCACTGGTGATGGGTGGTGTTCTTTACATGACTGAAACCCAAACACAATTATGTATGTAATTAAGTTGTTTAAATAAAAATAATAAACATAAAAAATAAAAAAAAGAAATATCTGATGGCTTTGAACATCTCAGAGGCTCAAATTTCAGTTGTACGTAAAATATTTATTTGATTTTCCTCTTAGAGCAATTCTAGTTCATAACAACATTGTGATACTCTAGAGAAATATTCTACTAAACGTTAACCAGAAAAATAAGAAAATAAAGATAATGCATAGTTAGGATATTCAAAAGAGGGTCATCAACTTATTATGAATAAATCATTTTATAAATATTAAAAATGGTCTTTTACTGTACCAGCCTACTTTTCTTTTGAGGTGTTGGGTATCAAACCCAGGTCTTTACAATCTGCAAGACAAATGTGCTATCACTCAGCTACAGTCTATGCCCCAATGAAGAATGGTGTTAAGGGTCATTAAGTAAATTCACAGTTGAGGAGCATCCCAAGTGGTACGGAGAAGAGCCGAGGCCACTCACAGCAATTTTCAGTCAACCAATGCTTCAGTGCTCTGTCTCAAGGATAGTATTATTCAAAGTCTGCAGTGCCAAGGGCATACTTAGCAGTTCAACAGGGGCATATGGTTCTGAGGATAAAACAAAATTCTCTTGTACTCACCCCATAAAGTAAATATTTTTAACTTTGCATGACATACTATTCTGTTGTAATGACTAAATCTGTCATTAACTCACAATAGCATTTATCTAGAATATTGTCCAATAAAATTGTATTTACAGACATAGTTGGTGGGACAATAACTTGCCAGTCCCCAACCTAGAGAATTTTTCTTCTTTATTTTCAATGATTTTATTTTGTAACAACATATTTTCCGTCAATATAAGCATAAAACTATCACATCCTATTACACAGGACTACATAGAGAACAAATTAAGAAATATGTATAGTTTTTTCATTAATATTTTTAACAAGAAATAAAAATCAAGCTATAGTCTGTATAATTATACATTCCTTGCATTCTGGAAAAGGTAACATGTGGCGAAATATGATAAAATCACCATTAGCCAGTAGTGGTGGTAGAAAATGAATAGGAAGTATATGTAGTGCTGAAGTGAGCTCAATGAATAAATAGAACAGAGAGAATATTTAAGGTAGTCAGCTATTCTGTAGGATACTATCATGATACATTTGTCATTATGTAATTGTCTAAATCATTGTGTATATGATACAAAAAGTGAATCCAAAGATAATATACCAGTGTAGGTTTATCCTTAAAATATATTGAATGTCAAGTTTATCAATATTGTTAATATTACCGTTTTCTGCTTACAATGTTACTGAATCACAACCACATCCAGTATCAGTAACTCTCCCAAATGTCCATTGGTATCTCTCCACACTCATTGGTATATTTAGTTCTCAGTTCTGCTGACAATATTTCAGAATCTGTTTCCATTGAACATTGTCTAGCTCTTACTTTGTTTCTTTCATATGCTTTCAACAAAAGAAATAGGTATATATGGGAAGTCTTTGATTATAGTTTTATTAATTTTATAGCAAATTTGAAATTTCTGCCCTCCGCAAAAAAAGGCTTTTTATTCCCATGACAGTATACTTTAAGGGCAGAGAAACCCTGTATTTCTTAGGCCATAGGAATTCCCTTTCTAATCTCACCAATATTTACTGTGCCTATGCAAGAAGAAACAAACAGAAGTGCAAATCAATTTATTTAGTTTTGTTATTTTTATTGTTTTTTGTTATAGTTGTTTTTGTGATTTGTTTTGTTCTTATTTCAGGATCGTGGTTATTATGTGGCTGCTGTCTATATTGCTCTGATGCTTTTTGAGTTTTTTGATTTTTTAATCTTTTAATTTGTTTTGTATTGTTTTATGTTTTTCTTCCTTTTCCCTTTCTGCTCTTAAATTGATAGATGTATCCTCTAGAAGGACTCCTCCCATTTTTTTGCTTGTTTGAGTTTTGCCCAATTTTATTTTATTATTTTTTTCTCTTTGCTTCAAACAAAACCACACAACTTAAACCATCTTGTTCCAACTCAGAAATGGAGGGGAAAATAATGGAGGGTACCAAGACCAAACAGTCATATGAATATTAATAGAAATAAAAAAATGATCAAACTTAAACACTAAATTCAAAGCCAAGGACAACAAAATCGGTACCCAATTTACAACATACTAGACACAGAGAGGACCACTTATAATAACAGCCTGTCAGGGGGTGGTAAAAGAGGGGGATATGAGATGCATGCTGGGAACAGGGGTGGAGGGAGGACAACATTGGTAGTGGGAATGCCCCTGATTCAATATCACTATGTACCTAAAACATTACTGTGAAAGATTTGATTAAGATAAAAAAACGTGGAAGGAAAAAAACTACCCAACAACAACAAAATAAAGGTGAAAATTCTATGTAAACAGCAACGCATGTCCTGAAAAAATCCACTTCTTCCTTAGCACTTATTTTGCCAATGTGAGTGTGTGGGAAGAAAAGCTGTTTTTCTCAAATGGCTTGTAAATGATAATTTTTTCCTAGCTACAGATTTTGAAAAGCATTTGAAAACAGCTTCAGAGTGTATTCTTCTGGATGACATCTTTCTTTTTATGCAGAGGAATGACTTTAACAATTCTTTTTAAAAAATAGTTGCTGTCTCCAAGTCAAAGGACACACTAATGTCATTTCTTTCAGCATCTTGACCTGCTCTTAGTTTCATTATTTTTATGGCTTCCAGTACTTCTTCCTGATACAACATTCCAGCAACAGGATGAATATAAAGTAAAATATTTTATTCTATGTTGCCATCTATTTTGAAGTAGAGTAGAAAAATATTTTAGATAATAGGACTCAATTTGTGTCTGGGTATAATTTGTATTACATATTCCAATTACCTCAACTATTTCTGCCTGTTTTATTTTTCTTCTGAAAAACACAAATACAAAAGATTCAAATTTACATTGTTGTAAGTAGTAGAGATGTGAATGTTAAAAATGTTGTAATTGCCTAACAATTAAAAATAAAGAAAATAAACCATGTCCTGGCATTTTACTGCAACACCCACAGCTAAGAAAAAGGAATGTCATATTTACTGTGTTCTTCTTGATGTTCCACCAAATTGCATAATATAATTTTAATTTCCCAAGCCTTATTAATAATGCATAGCCTCATATTTGTTTATAAATTTTCTTTTGTTGAGTTCAAATCTCCTTTAAAACATTTTCTCTAATCATTATAGTCTTCTACTTGGGAGACCTTAACACAGAGATGAAAAAAATCTAGGCAGAACTTGATGGTCATCACAAATGAAGGAAATAGAATAAAGTGTCTGGGTATTAAAAGACAACCAAACCAAAATGTTCCTGATATTATTCCAAAGGGGAAATATCTGTACAAATAATTCCAGTGGGTTTCAGAGATAGTTGAATTTAGCTTTTACTTTGTATTTAGCCAACCCCAGTTTACAAGCATCATCAGAAGTGATTTCTGGGTGCAGAAAGCCCTCAGGACAGCCAGGTGTGACCACCATACCATAAAAGCAAGAGTGCATAAATGGAAGGAACTCCAGAGATATGTAGATAGTCCCCTAACTATAAAATATGGAACAGACAGGAAAGGCACATTTCCAAGAAAATTATCTGTTTTTTTGTACTAGTACTGCCAGTGCTTTCATAATATAAGACCACAGATGGGGATGCTAATTCACAGTAAGTGTTTTCACTCAGATCTGAGTGTTGGATATCAAAGATCAATAAGTTAGCAGGTGACGCTGCTCTTGAGGCCTTTCTCTTGACTTGCAGGACTTCTATATATCTCTCTTCCTCATCCTCAAGCTATATTGGGTTATATTTTCACCATTATGACGTCATTAAAATAGTGTTACTTTAGTAAAAGAGCGATCTTCAAGTATAGTCAAATCGGGGGTTATGATCTCAACATATATTAACCTATACACATATAAAACTTTATATATGGGAATAAAGGGACCTCATAATAAGACCATAAGTCAATTGTTACTACATTTCTTAGAAGCAAGTTCACCAAAAACTTTTATAGTGAAGTATTTTAAAAGATATTTTTAATATATTACTTTTTGGATTTTTTTGTTTGTTTGTTTTTGTTTATTATTTGGGCCACATGCGGCAGCATTCAGGTATTACTCCTGACTTTGCTTTCAGAAATCACTCCTGATTGTGGGACCATATGGGATGCTGGGGATAGAATTGGCATGCTATCACTGTGTCCCTAAAACATATTCCTGGGAAGCAAAAGATATGAATGCAAACTATCTGATAGAAAAGATCTAGATTCACCAAGCTTAGAATTCTATTATGTAATCTTCAGCATGGGCAGGAATTATCTGGTCCTCTTCATATTGCCCTGTGAGTATTTTGACTCATGGAAATGGTGAGCCCTCTCTCTCTCTCTCTCTCTCTTTCTCTCGTCTTATATCATCAGCATTCATGACACCATGGATTACCTTGAAAGTAGAGCATACACTCAAAATGTCCATAAGCTTCAAAAGATATCAAACAATCACACCTCCCCAGTGAGCTCAGGAAAAGTTCATGATCCTACCAGTCACTATATACATGCTATAAGTAATGGGTCCTAAAAAAGAGGACACAGAATAACATTGCTACAGTGATAGAAACAGTTAGCTCTGGGTTGAAAGCTGCTTGAGTCTCATTTATGCAAAGTTTAAAATAATGTCTTGAAGGGTATGTCAAAGTAATTTAGAAGAAACATAAGGCATTATAACAATAATATTCATCATATTTGATATATCTCAATGTCAATAAAATAAATTATTAGGATTGAATATAAGTAGAAAAATATTATCCATAATAAGAATAAAACATATATATAAGAACAGAACAAGAAATTATACAAATATTATAATTAGTAAATTACAACTTTAAAACTTAAAACTATTTTGAAGAAGGTAGAAAAATATATAAGTATATTAATAAAAACAACTCACAAATAAAAATATGTAACACCTACGAATTTAGAAATACAGAAGGGGATGGAAAAGGGATAGGAGAAGAACAAGTAGTGAGGGAAATAATAGCAGAGAATTTTCCCATCCTCTAGAAAGAGGAACCTGTACAAATCCAAGAGGCAAAAAGAATCCCTAATAAGATAGATCCTAACAGAGCAACAAAAAGATATAGAGTAATTCAAATGGCAAAAAAGAAGAAAAAGATGAATTCTTTAAAGGAATAAAGGAGTAAAAAACCCTCAAGTACAAAGGAAGGAACATAAGAATCAAACCAGATCTCCCATTTGAAACCATTCAAGCAAGACAGTGGAATGAGATATTTAAACTACTGAATGAAAGAAACCTCCAACCTAGAATCCACTACCCAGCAAAACTCTTATTCTTATAGGAGGGAGGACTAAAAACATTCTCAGACCAAAAAGAACTCGCACAATATGCAATATCCAAACTGACTCTAAATGAACTACACAAAGATGAATTGCACAATACAAACACCCAATTGTAACAAAAAACTACTCTATACAATAGCACAACAACCCTCTCTATCAATAATATCCTTAAATGTCAAAGGACTAAACCTCCCATTAAAAGACATAGTAGAGGTTTGGATCAGAAACCAAAAACCAGATATCCACTGCCTGCAAAAACACACCTAAAATAATTGGACAGACACAGGCTTAGAAAAAAAGTATGGAAATCTATTATTGAAGCCACTGGAAACAAAAAGAAAAGTTGTGACAGCCATTCTCATATCAGACCAAATTGTATTCAACCTCAATAAAGTTCTCAGAGACAAAGAGAGTCACTACCTACTGATCAGAGGAACATTAGACCAAGAAGTATTAACTTTGATAAACATTTATGCACCGAATGTAGAGCCAGCAAAATATGTACACCGTTTGCTTTCAAACCTAGAAAACATATGGAAGGAAATATGATAGTAGTAGTAGTAGATTACAATACTCCATACCCCATTATTACCACTAGATAGATCCACCAGGAAAAAACTAGCAAAGACATAAAATACCTAAATGAGAAATTAGGGGAAATAGGACTAATGGACTTATACAGGACCCTCCACCCCCAGAAAGCAGAATACACATTCTTTTCAAGTGCAGATGGAATCTTCTCCAGAATAGACCATGCCTTAGGATATAAATCTAACTTGCACAAAGTCACAAATATAAAAATTATAAGAAGCACTCTATCAGTTCACTATGCAACAGAGATCAAGATTGATTGTAAAAAGAAGTTGTAGAGAAAATCCATACCTGGACATTAAAAAACATACTGCTCAACAACAGCTGGATCAAATAGGAAATAAAGGAAGAATAAAAATATTCCTTGAGACAAATGATGGTGAAGAAACAAATGATCAAAAGAAACAAATGATCAAAAGAAACAAATGATCAAAGAAACAAATGATCAAAATTTGTGGTATATAGAAAAATCTGTAATTAGAGGGAAATTCATAGCAATACAGGCCTATGATAGGAAAGAGAAAAATGACAAAATTAACAGCTTAAAAGGACACCAAAAGGATCTGGAAAAACAGCAGCAAAGAAACCCAAACACAGGCAGAAGACAAGAAATAATAAAAACCAAAGCAGAAATAAACAACATAGAAACAAAGAAAACAAATACAAAAAATTAATGAGACCATGACCTTGTTTTTTTTTTTTTTTTTGGTTTTTGGGCCACACCCGGCAGTGCTCAGGGGTTACTCCTGGCTGTCTGCTCAGAAATAGCTCCTGGCACGCACGGGGGACCATATGGGACACCGGGATTCGAACCAACCACCTTTGGTCCTGGATCGGCTGCTTGCAAGGCAAACGCCGCTGTGCTATCTCTCCGGGCCCGACCTTGTTTTTTTTAAATAAACAAGATAAACAAACCACAGACAAGACTCACCAAAAAAGGGAAAACACTCAAATAAATCGAATCACAAATGAAAGGAAAGAGATTACAATAGAACCTCAAGAAATTAAAGACATTATGATAGATTTTTATGAGCATCTGTACTTACTTAAGTTAGAAAACCCAGAAGAAATCAACAGATTTCTGAAAAAATATCATCTTCCGAGACTTAATAAGGAAAATATATATAGCCTAAGCAGCCCAATTATATATAAGGAAATTAAAACAGTAATGAAGAAACTACCCAAGAACAGAAGTCCAGGACAAGGTGGTTTTACAGGTGATTTCTACCAAACATTCAGAGAATTATTACCATTTCTTCTCAGGCTCTTCCAAAACAATGGTTCTTTGTTACAAAAGAAGTTTTTGGTAGAGTAAAATAATTATGAAAATCTGAATATTAAAAAGATGACTAGCACCAGATTTAGCAATGTGAAGACTTAAAATGATATCTTAATGCACTTTAAAGTATGTTTTTCAGTTTAAAGAAATACAAATTAATGTTTCAGGGTGTGGCTAATAGCATACAGCAGTCCCTACTTATCCAGACAAATGGTGAAACCTGAAGTGTGAACACACTTTTTCTCTAAAAAGCTTGCATATGATAGAATATAGTTTATAAATTAGGCACAATATGAAATTAACAATTAGCAATAAAATAAGTCTAACAATATAACATAATACTGGTGAATGCACTAGTACTCATGCGGTCTTTCAAAATATAACATGCAAAATTCTTCAACTGCAGTTGGCAAGGAAACTGAAACCACAAATAGATAAGTGTAGCTATCCTCTGTAAATAGCAGTAAAATGAATGATAACCATAGCAAAGGCTGAAAGCATGAGGGAATATTCAGAAGTTCTAATACCATAGGTAAAATAGTAATGTAAGAATGTAAGAACTAAAAGTTAAAGATGTGTCTTATAAATCCAAAAGAAATTGATTAAAAGAATGGTTGCCAAAAAAAGGAAATAAAACTAATTCATAAAATATTCTCATTGAAAACTAACAGAAAGAAAAAAAGAAATACCTGATGTATTTTTTAGACTCAAATGATCAGACATTAGATTTAAACTCAGACATGTCAATCAATAATCATATTCTATATGTGCTAAATGCCATAATAAAAGGAAAAAGCTGGAGTCAGAGTACAATAGGAAGGTACTGCCTTGCATATGGGCCAACCAAGTTTGGTCCCCAGAACTACTTATTTATTCCCTGATCAGAGAGCAAAGAATAAGCCCTGAGCAAAACCAGGTATGATCAAAACCAACAAAAAGGTAGAAGCTATCAGATTGAGTAGTATGAAAGAGAAGACTCAATATAGGTCAAATCAAGAAAAATACACTTTGAATATGAAGACAAAAAGAATTTCAAAGTAAAATAATGGAAAATGTCAAAGCACATTAATGCTAATCAGAGGAAAATCTTAGTAAGCATTTAATGATATCAGTAAAAGTAGCTTTCCTGACTAAAAGTAATATTTAGAATCTAGCTTCTTAAATAAACTGTTGGCACATGGGCCTATATAGTGTCCTATAAGTAATTGTGGGGGCCTTTTATTTTATTTTATTTTATTATGAATTTAAAAATAAGTTTAATTATAAAACCTTAATCTGCAAAGATATTGATCAATACCAATCCTATCACCAGTGTCAACTCCCTCCACCAGTGCTCCCATACTTCATCATCCTTCATTCCCCGCTAGCATACACTCACCCTCCCACCCTCGCTTTTCTGCTACCTTGACAGGCACATTACAAAGTTCAATGGTTGCAGCTTAGATCTCATGTTTTTAATGTGTTGAATTTGTGCTTTGGACTTATAGCTTCCCCACATCACCAGTATAATCAAAACCTCAACCCTTGTTCCTCCATTTTTACAATTATTTTCGGTAAATGATTTACATGTTTATTTTATATACCTAGTGTCGCATACAAAGTTTGTCAGGAAAAAAAAAAGTCATGGATAGACAAATTTTCAGAATCCCTGCTCTAGGGTGAATATGAAACGGAGGCTACTTTTAATAACAGCCCCCAAATAACAAAATATGATAAATTAATCACTCTACACTGAATTCTAGGGGCAGAGAGATAATGGAATGGACCAAAGGTATGTGCTGCACACATGGGTTCTAATCCCAGCACTGTTAACTGTGACCTGCCTCAAATTCCCCACCCCTAGCCCTGCCAAACACAGTGCCAGTTCTCTAGGAGCATCACCGAGTTAGACACCAAACAATAAAAATAACAAAAGTAAATCTAACACAATTTATCTTTTTTCTTTTTGAATATTGGTATTCAGTTTATTTGTGATGAGGAATAAGGAATAGAAGGTGCTGAATTATTGACCATCAACATAGCTTCAAGTTTTCTGTCAATGTAAACTGCCAAACTACTCAACATCAGCTCATGGGTAATGTGCCATATTCATGAATGAGGTATATATGGCCATTACATGAATTAATTTTCTATGAAACTAGGATTTTAGGATTTATTTAAATATTAGTAATCAGGCATCTTGCATAATTTTATGTTAGTGAATAAAATAAACCACTCATAGCAACTCTTTGGGAGATTTATTGGTGGGTCAAAAACAATTCTTCTTTGAAATCTGATTAGACATTTTTGAAAGTGTTCATGTTTACATTTCTAGATTGGAAGGTAACCTAGAGGGAGTGGAGGAAAACCTGTTTCAATGCTAGACAACAGATGGCAGATAAAAGATATTATCATATACCTTCAACCAGGCAGGATAAATTGTTCAAATATATTTTAGCAGCTGTTAAAGTAAATAGAGACACAGAAGTAAAACAAATAAACAAAAGAATTTCATATGATCCTATAGAGACTAATTAAGGAATTGTGCAGGTTCAAAGTTATATATTTTCTGTAAATTTCACCCATGTCTTGATTCTGAATTGTTCTTTTAAAACTTGTAATATATCCAAGAAATGTTAGCCTCTGTCTTACTGTTCTGTATTTCTTAAAACTTATCAAAAAAAAAAAAAAAGAATCGGAGAAACAGTACAGAGGGTCAGTCAGTTGCCTTGCATGTAGCTGACTTGTGTTCAATCTCCTGCACTGCATAAAGTTCCCCAAGATGGATGTGATGCAAATCTTTCACTGTCCCACTCTCAAAAAAAAAAAAAAAAAAAAAAAAAAAAAAAAGAACAAGGGAGAGAAAAATCCCCAAACAGAAAAAGCTACAAAAAGGCAGATTACTAGGCAGAATTAAATTTCAAGTTAACCAAAGTCAATTCTAGATCTGGCCAGAGCACTGATTCATCAAAACACAATCTAATTGACTCATTCAATCGACTCTACAGACTATAAGGTTTGGTATTACATGGGACAGAGCAGTTTGCTGAGAATAGTACCACAGGAGTCAGTCCATTGCTAGAGTAGTAACAGGGAGCTCTGAGATGTTTACTCAGCAACTCATAGCAGAATTTCCTGTGAACATATAGGTGAAATCACTCCTGCCCTGTCTAATATACCATTCTTCCAATGATATACATATATATTAAAAAAACAAAGCCAAGGTATGGACAATAACTGGGCAAATAATTATTCTAAGTATCTTTAAACTAATGGTACTGAAATATTATAAATTTAAGATTTATTGCTCTTTTATTTTTATTGTTTAAAATGTATTATTAAAATTAGCCTTCAAGAAAAGCATTTCTAGTTTTCTTAAACAGATAAAGGTTTCCTTGGTTAAAAACCTACTTTATAGCATCATCATCATATAGTATGAGCATGAAAGACTTTTCCCAACAATTTGCGCTGCCCAGAAAGTGGAATAATCTGTTTCAAAGTAATGAGTTCCACTTCTGTAGATATAAGAAGGATTATTCCTGCATTGCAAGGAAGGGTAGAAATGAATATTAAATGAACCCCAAGCTGCCAAAAGGGTGCATATGTCACAGAAAATTGGTAAAGAAATCTAGGCTCCTCATGATATGTAATGGGCTTAACTTTGATGTCCAAGGCAAGGCAAGACTTGAGCAAACTGCAAGAGGAGAGGAAGGCTCACACAATTTTTTTCTGATATAATGAAAACAATCTCTGAATGGGATGATCCTTTGCATATCTCTGTCCCCTCCCCTGGAACATTTTGCTATACTTTAAGAAGATAAATGTATTGTGCTGGAACATTATCGAAGTCTGAGCATATGTACTACCAACAGTCTGTACTACATCAACATAATACACAAAAACTTTGATTTTTTAGCTTAATAATGATTCCTATTTAATCACATACTAAATATGTATGCATGGCAATCTCAGTATTTGGCCCTAAATAATCATATATTTTAAAAACTCATGTATGTTCATAATATAAACAAGGAACAGACTTGAACTTACTTATAAGGTCTTCAATTAATGAGTAACATTTTCTAGCAATTATATTTTGTAGAAAAGCAAATATTCCCTATAGGTTCAGTATCTATACCTCTATGCCAAGATTTAGTTTTATGTAGTTTACTTAGTTTATTTAGTCATTTTACTTTGGTTAGTTCAGTATCTGTTTCTTTGCCAATATTTAATAACATAAATTTACAAATTGTGAACCAGAGAGATATTAAAATGGGTAGGGCTCTTCCCTTGCACACAGTTAACCTGCACTCAATCCTCTGCTATTCCATATATAGTTCTCTGAGTCCTGCCACAAGTGATCCTTGAGTACAGAGCCAGGAATACCCACTGAACACTGCTGGGTGTGCCCCAATATAACAATTTTTATTATTATATTACAAGAGCACCGTTTTTCTAAAGCACAATTTTCTAAAGGAAAACATCTTTAAGAAAGATAATATATTAACTATTTGGATAACAGTATTAATAAGAAAGATAATGCCTATCTTAAACAATTAATGATTTCACAGCAACCCCATGAGGTAATTAATATTATTATCTCCATTTTAAAATAGGGAACTCAGTATTAGAGAGATTAAAGTCCTTGCCCAAAGTTCACACAAGCGGAGAGGTTTGGATTTGAACGAATTCACTCAGAATTAGAGCAAAGCTCTGTGTGAAGGCTGTATGGAAGAAATCACGGCAAGACATTTATTTGCATTGTTCCATTTAATCCTTTATAACCCCTTAAATTCAGTGCTATTTTGATCCTCTTTACATTGGCAAACAGATTAGTGAGTTCCTAATTCTCCCAGTTAGGATGTGGCAGTACTAACGTTCTCTCTAGACAGTCCAGCTCTAAAGCCAAGTCCTGCACATTAATGCTTTTGCAGAGTAGCAAAGGTAATTAGAAGGATTTGGGCATAGAAATAATATTATTTTATCCTTGATCACAAAGCCTCCAATTCTATTTTCCATTTGTATTCCCTTCCTTTCTGATGAGCGTGATACATATAAAGACCTAAAAGGACAGTCTCTCACTGGAGCATCACACTAAGTTAAGAAGAACCAAGAGCTCTAAGTGTGTTAATGAAACAATATACTTTCAAATAGCAAACTCCGTGCTGTTAAATATAGTCATACAATAGATATCTCTCATAATTATAGGGGGGAAATTAGAGAACTAGAAAGCAAGCAAGGTGTAGCATGAACTTTCACAATGACATTTATCCTAGTTTCACTTTTTCCAGAATGAGAAACCATAATTTTCACATCTTTTGAATAGCCAACAAGAGTTGTTCTAATTGCTTGATCTAAAAGGTGAGTACTTAAAACAAAACACTTGTGTGTGGTCTCTCCAAAAACTATATATTCAACGAAACCATGAGGTAACATAAGGCTGACTTAAATTGAGGGAAATTTAATATCTTTTTATTATTTTTAAAAATATTGCAATAATAGAAAGCAAGATATGTGAGGAATTGATCCTGATTAGAGAAGATAAAAGGAACATGAAAAATCACCACAGAGATTGGTGCACATCACAAAAAAAAAAAAAAAAAAAGAACAATCAGTGCTGGCGGGGATGTGGAGAGAAAGGAACTCTTATTCACTGTTGGTGGGAATGCCATCTAGTCCAGCCTTTATGGAAAATAATGTGGATATTCCTCAAAAAACTGGAAATTGAGCTCCCATATGATCGAGCTATATCACTCCTAGGGATATACCCTAGGAACACAAAAATACAATTCAAAAATCCCTTCCTCACACCTATATTCATTGCAGCCCTATTTACAATAGCCAGACTCTGAAAACAACCAAGATGCCTTTCAACAGATGAATGACTAAAGAAACGGTGGTCCATATACACAATGGAATATTATGCAGTCATCAGGAGAGATGAAGTCATGACATTTTCCTATACGTGGATGTACATGGATTCTATTATGTTGAGTGAAATAAGTCAGAGGAAGAGAGATAGACACAGAATAGTCTAACTCATCTATGGGTTTTAAGAAATATTAAAGACATTATTTTAATAAGGCCCAGAGACAATAGAGTTAAGGGCTGGAAAACTGGCTCACAATTTGAAGCTCACCACAAAGAGTGGTAAATGCTGTTAGGGAAATAACTACACTAACAACTAGCATGACAATGTTAAAGTATGAGAGAAGTAGAATGCCTGTCTCGAATAGAGGCAGGGGTGGGGAGGAGGGTGGGCATTGATGGTGAGAATGTTGCACTGGTGAAGGGGGAGGTATTTTGTTTGTGACTGAAATCCAACTACAATCATGCTTGTAATCATGGGGCTTAAATAGAGATTTTTATATTAAAAAATAAAAATATATACAAAACAATGTGTAATCACAGTGGAAAAATTGAAACAGAAATAAATTTGAAGCAAATCTGTGTGTTAATTGCAAGGAGAGATCAGTGTTAATTGATGGTGGTGCAAATGGGCCCCATTTAGCAGTGCTCAGGGGATACTCCTGGCTCTTTGCTCAGAGCCCATTTCTTTTAGTGCTCAGAAACCATTTACATTCTATGGATTTAACCAGGGTCAGCTGCATGCAAAGCAAATACCGTAACCTCTGTACCATTTATTTGGCTTAGTGTTATTTTTTCTATTTAAATAATTGTACTGAAGTGATGCAAAAAATAAACAGAGGTAAAGGTACATTATTTTTTCACTCTCAAATATTTTACAAAATATTTATACCTCAGTGTACAGTTACTATAAAATAAATTTTGTATGATTTAATTTCCTTTTGAATTATACAAAAGTTCCTTGGTTTCAAACAGTCAATTTTTTTTATTTTTGTCACTACATATGAATTAGCAGATTAGACGACATTTATACAGTATTGGCAATGTCATTTCCTATAAAATTATGAAAAACATATGTTGGGCTCCTTGTTATATTCTAGAAGTTGGTGTGGCTTCCCCAAGCAACCTCAGAAATGTGGAGCCTGATATAATTCAACAGAATCTGCCTCTCAGCTTTCTTCTTACTCCTAGATTTACTGATAATTTTTGATCCAGTCTTCTTACTTTCATCCAGCATTGCTCACCCAGTACTGGAAAACTCATGAGTTCCTGAACTCTGGCCTTGGATGAGTTAGTCTATCAACATACTAATTCTACTTTCTATAACAGATGCAGATTAAAGAGCCACATCTGTGATCCTTACTCTTAATAGCCTTTTTAAGGATTAAAATAATTTGGAAATTCCCACTTTCTTCTCTGTGGAATTCCTAGATGCCAGATTAAGTCCTGTGTTCTTGCAGTTTCTAAGTAATAATTTTTGAATGACATATTTTTGATAAAATTATTATTCATTCACACCTAACAGGAAAATATTAGGTAAAATGGCTTTATCATAATTCCTATATATTTTAAGAACAAATGGCTCCTCACTGACTCACCAATAGTGTGAAAGTATTTTCTTAAAATGACCCTTTATCTGTTCACTATGATGAATATGATTCTAAAAATAATAAGAATACAGAGAAAAGAGAATTTTAAAGACTCCAATGCGTAGTTCCTTTTTACATGATACAGACTGCAAACCCATACCTGGTTACATTGAAACAGGTCATTTTTACTCGAGTAATAAAATCCAGTCTAAGAAACATCAACTGAAACCGAATAAACATGTCCAAACAGACAGGTTTCTTGAAAAACCTCAAATAATGTCTATTTAATACAAATTTCCTGTTAGAACAATTTCCTCATGGCACAACATTTTGACTGTCTGTAAAAGTTCTACCAATGTTTTTTTATAAAACAGGTCAAAGGCAGAACTCAACAACAGCACTACCCTGTCTCAATACCAGAATATTCTATTTTCCATCATAATTTCTGGCCATCTTGCATATCTGTACCATGTACTTTAATTTTCTATTAAAATTACACCATCAATCACAATCTCCCAATTTCCTAGTTTCTGCCAAATATTTATCCATCCTTCAAGTCTCACACATCCTATCACTTCTCAGAACCCTCTCTCATTGCAGATAAATGAAATGTCTCAGGAACATCACAGAGCACTTCCCCCACACTTTTTGGTATCTCGCATGATCTTTAACAATAATAGATGCTTGTGGTTGTATTTTTCAGATTTTTATTGAATAAAAACTGACATATTATGTTAGATACTTGCTTTAGGCACTCAGCATAATATAATATTTAGTAACACTGTGTCTAAAATCATGACAAATATATGTTTGCTAAGTAAACTTTTAGGGTTTATGCTTTTATCTCTCTCCACCTATTTGAAACACCTCTTCAATACTTGTATTTTTGCTTGTGCTTTTTTTCCCCCCCCGCACCCTGCGGTGCTCAGAGGTTACTCCTGGCTCTGCACTCAGAAATCACTCCTGGCAGGGTCAAGGGACCATATGGGATGACAGAGATTGAACCTGGGCCAATCTCAGTCAGTCACATGCAAGGTAAACACCCTACCACTATGCTATCGCTCCAGCCCCCAACTTTCTGGTTTTTATATCTATGGATTCTGGTTGGTCATTTTTATTGCATTTCACAGATAAATGGAATTGTATTTGTTATCTACTTATTTCACTGTTATTAAAACCCTACTATCACAAATAGTAAAACTTTTTTTTTGTTGTTGTTCTTGAGCCACTTTCAGTGATGCTCAAGAATGACTCCTGGCTTTGCACAGGAATCACTCTTCGACAGGACTTGGGGGACCATATGGGATGCTGGGGTCAACTTGGCTTGGCCATGTGCAGAACAGTCACTCTACCTACTCTATTATTACTTTGGCCCCCCAAAACTTAAATGCTTTATGGCTAAGAGAAACATAGCAGTAAAAATATTTTTTTGAATTAATGGTTTTACTTCAGATTTTACCCAGAAGTGAAATTCCTGAATCATTCACAGTAGTTCTAGGTTTGAGTTAGGAATAACCCCACTCTTGTTGGGGCCAATAAGGCCCTTCTCAGTTTGACATCATGGACATGAAAGCTTAGTGCCCTGGGGCCACTAGGACTACTTATGGATGCTTAGGGAACCCTGCAGTGTCAGGTACTGAACTCAGGTCTTTGCTCATGGGAAGTACATGTTTTGCTACTTGAACAATCATCTAATCCCTTCTGTTTGTAGTGATTTTAAGTAACCTCAGTGCTGTTGTCCCTAGAGTCTGCATCAATTTACATTCCATTCTACAATAAGATTCCCTTTATGACACATCTCACCGAATCATATTATTTCTTGTCATTTTGATAATTGCCATTCTAACAAGTAGGAAGTGCTTTGTATTTGCATTCCTCTGATGACTAGTGACACTGGGAATCTTTTCAGGTTTCTTTGGCCACCTGTGTGACTTCTTTTGGAGAACATCTGATCAGACAGATCATCTACTCCTTATATCACTTCCTTTTAAGTTATTAAGTTTTGTGATTCCATGTTTATCAGACACTAATCCTTTATCAGATATATGTTTTTGCAAGCAATTTCTCTATATTTTGAAAGATACCTTATTTTGCTGATGGTTTTCTGTGCAGAACATTTTTAGTTTTCTAGAGACACTTAATTTTGCCTTTGTTGTCTTTATTTGGAGTCACTTCCAACAATTTGGTACCCAGACTTTTTTCAAGTAGCTTACCCAGCTATGTTTTGAAAGAATTTTATGGTTTCCTGCAGATGTTCTATTTAATTATTGTGTATCGTTCAGTGGTCCTGTTTCATTTTTTCCATGGTAGCTGCTCAGTTTTCCTAATACCATTTACTTAGGAGAGCAGAATTTATCCATTGTACTTCCTTACCTTCATTATTTGTTAGAAATTAATAAGTTTAGGATTATTTCTGAACTGTTAATTGTAATCCACCTATAAAATGTCTGATTTTTGTTTAAAATTTTAAACTATTTTGATTGCTATAGCTTTGAGAAAGTATATAAGATAAACATCTAAAATATACTTTAATATTGCAGGTTACCCTCCATATAATAGGTAGTTCTCATTAAAGAGAAAGAAAAGTCTTAATGGGAAAATGTAATCTACTAAGAAGAGATAATTTAATCAAAATAGTGCCTTCAGACTGGAACTGTATCATCACCTTTTTCTTAGATCTCCAAACAATTTTTGTGAAATATATTTTATGGGTTTACTTTGTCATTCACTTAAGTTTATTACTTTTGTAATTTAAAGAACTGTGATTCACTGAGATATTGAGAGTTGAGTCTACCCTTGGCAGAAACATTTCAAAGTTCAGTGGTTGCAACTTAGATCCCATGTTTTCAGTGTTGTCTTTGTACTTTGGATGTATGGTTGCACCATTCTATCATATTCCTAATATAACCATTCCCCATTACTTCAATTTCTCATTTTCTTTTTTCCCCTCTTGATTTATTTCTTTCTCTGTCTGTCTTCTTACGCTAGAGCAGTGGTCAGCAAGCCGCGGCTAGAGCGTCACATGCTGCCCTTTACACTTTTTTAATGCGGCTCTTCTGAGTGCCTGGTAGCTGCTCCAGCCTCTGTCAGTGAGTGCCCTGTGTGTAGCCCCGACAGCCGGCTCCACACAGCTCTGATCAGAACCAAGGCCAATGTTCACAATAGAGTCTGTGACTTTGTCAGTCAGTCATTGTCAGGATGTAATTTTTCTCTACCTTGTAAGGCAAATTTTACAGAATTTAACGTTATCAATAAATGATATCGTTCTAAAGTTTTTGTTTTATTAGTTATGTTATTTGTATCCTCCCGACCTATGTGATACTTGCATGCAGAATATTCTCAATAAAAACTTATTGAAACTAAAAACAGTGTACCATCCTATGTATTTTCGGTTTTAAAAATATGGCTCTCAAAATAAATTTCAATCTTGGTTTTGGCGAGATTTGGCTCAGTTGAAAAAAAAAGTTGCCCACCACTGCTCTAGAGTCAAGGCTAGCCTACATAGGCCCCAAGTACCATGTTACATTTCCTCATCTAGTTATTCTATATACTACAGATAAGTGAAGATCTCAAAACTTCAGGCCCAACCTGCAGGTGTGGAATTTATCAATTTCTACAACTTCATGAGCTAATTCCTAAAAATATTTTGTCTATATATACACACTACTTGCTTCGTCTCTTGGAAAACCCCACTTTAATAGAGTGAAAGGAGTGAAAAGTTTGACTTTGACTATTTTTAAAAACAACTTAAGTCTGCATTGCTGGGTTTTTTTTAATTTTTCCATAATCATTGTTCCACTGGGATTTAGACACAAAAAATGTGAAGAGTTTTTTTTCAAATGCTAAAATTTCTGACAAGTTAAAATTAAATTTTCTCTTTCCTTTACATTAGTTTATTATCAAGTTTCCAATGAAGAAGTGTATTACTTCAAGTTAATAGACAATGGAGGACAAATTAAAGTGTGGCAAAAGCATCAAGTTTCTTAATTGGAGACTCAATTTACCTCCAGTGCTATTTACATGCACCAGAAGAATTATAATACATATGAAGTAGGGCTGGAGCAGTGGAACATGCAGTAAGGCATCTGCCTTGCATGCACTAGCCTAGGACGGACCGCGGTTCAATCCTCCAGCATCCCATATGGTCTCCCAAGCCAGGAGCAATTTCTGAGCACATAGCCAGAAATAACCCCTGAGCATCACTGGGTGTGGCCGAAAATAACAAAAATAAAAATAAATAAATAAATAAATTTTTAAAACTCTTATGATGTATAACAGAATGTATATTCCACCTATAAATTGCAATGGCTATGGATCTAGTAGACCACAGTTTCAGTCTGAAAAAAATATGTTAGAATTTTCCTTTGTTTGAAATAAAACATATTTAAATGGTCGTGAACAAACTGAAAAAAAAAAACTTTTCTTTCCAAGCAAACAAGCCACTGAAGATTCTGCTTTCTGGCCTCAGGCTGATACCCTTAAAAATGATTTACCTTTGTAGAAACAAATTGATTTCAGCGTATCCCATTGAGAGTACCATCTTTCAAAGCAGCACTGCCTGCTTTTACACATTGTTAACTAGGGTATGAATTTCAGAGGCAAAATTAAAGAAATACAAATATCCATCGAGGAATAACAATTCACTTCACACAAAGCAGAGTACATCTATAATAATATATATTTGTCTTTTTATTCAATTCAATGTATCCACCAAACTAAAAGTTATTCATTCACCTACTTCTGAGCTATATAAACATATACATAGTTGAGGCCACAGCCATAGGGCACTTGCCTTGTCCAAGGTTGACCCAGGTCTGATTCCCAAAACCACTTACTCTATGTCCCACTAGAAGTAATCCCTGAACACAGAGTCAGGAGTAAATCCCGAGTCACTAGGTATGACCCCCAAAGACACATATATGCATACATATGCATATATAAATTTATGATGTCTTATAGAGATCTCTTGCTGAAAGTTTGGATACATGGTTTTCTAAGGAGCTTATTATGACGCACTGTAGTGGAACTTCTTAGGCTATGAATAAGGTGGGGAAGGGATGATGTACTGTAAAGTTCTGAGAATGAAATAGACAAAAATCTACAGATGTTTTGGATTATCCAAAATATAAACAAATATTGTGCCTCCATATTCTGTTCAAACAACCCCAGTAAATACTTATGAACATAAAATTTCTTTATATGTTAACAGAGACATTTCGTCTATAAAGAAATGCAATGCCTATTTATAAAGTTTTAAAATGCCCTTAATTTTCTAGAAATAGAATCTTCATGTTGATTGATAAAAGAAGTGCAGTGATTTGCTCCCTTCTGAATGTTACTATGAGCTACTTGATCTTTCAGAAAACTATACCAATAAAGTAAATACATATTGTTCATGGTACTTGAGTAAATCATACTCCATAGACATATCTGAATTTATAGCTATGGAAAGCTGAGTGATTCTATGGAACAACCTAGCCAGCTGACTACCACATTATGTATTCCAGGATAATCTATGCCTAAATATTTACATACCAAAATATCTTCTAAAGAAATATAAGAATGTTTGGATTATGGCTCACTTATATTATTAAAGTTATAGCATTATGATATTTTTAAAAATGTATATTTGTCAGTAGTTTCTATTATCTATTTGTGTCATTTAGGATACTAACTTAGGTATTAAAATATTTATTATTAAAAGATTGTTAGGTCCAATTGTGTTGAAAAACACTAACTTAGACTATATTCTGATTGATGGCCCTAATCCATATTCATATCCTCCAGGTTAGAAATGCAGAGTAGTCATTTCATCTCTGAAATGAAATGTTTCATTTTTGCTTAATTATAGACTTATCACAGTGTGGCACATCATTTGTTCAAAGTCTATGTAATTTTTTCTATTTAAAAATTAAAGGACTTGATTTTTCACCCAATTTCTGTATAACCATTAAGCAGGATTTAGGTGTACTCATTTTACCACTGTATTATATGGCTTATTCTAGCTCCAAAAAGAAAAAGAACTACTTCAAACATACATAGTATAGTCATTAAGCACTTAGAGCATTATTTTTATACAATTTACTAGAGAAACTCAGTTATTAGTGAAGCTTTAAAGACTATTATAATCTATTACTAAAATCAGCACCCTGTGTCCTAAAGTTCTGTCTTTTTAACTTTAGTTTGTGCATAAAACATTCTATACACCTAGGTTAAACGGTTTCCTTCTCTTTGTGATTTAACTAATACTCCCATTTGAGGAAATAGAGAAGCTATTGTTATCAATGATTTAAGACAGTTTAATTCTCCCTTAAATTGACCTCGAAAACTTTTTGGAAGTTTTATCTGGCTAGACCAATTCAACTCTCTGGGTATCAAAACCACTTATGTAAGTCATCTCCTTAAATGAAGCGTGAAACCTCAGAATGAAAACAAGAAGACCAGTAAATATAGGAAGGGGCCACCCACCTGGCTAGCCAGATGAGCTAAATTAATTCTGGATGAATCAATAGGTTGAGGTAGCTGTAACCCAATTTATCTGCCAGAAATATCTTCTCACAATGTCCTCAAAATCTACCTAAACAACACGACTCAGCTACGAGAAAAGAAGAAAGCTTGCAGTTTGCAGCAACTTGGATGGAATTGGAAGGTATGTGCTAAGTGAAGTGAATCAGAAAGAAAGAGACAAATACCAAATGCTCAAGCTCATATGTGGAGTATAAAGAAACAAAACAAGAAAATAGACAATACCCAGTGGAAACAAACCCTGAGTATTGCCAACAGAACTGTAAAGTAAGGAAACAAAGGAAGATGGAAAATAAAGGGATAGTGGTGGAGGGATATTAACATCCTGGTAGTGGGAGTAGTATAGCAGTTTTGAAAATATAAAGCAATATTAGAGAAACTGTTATAATCTACATTACCTAAATTAAAAATGGGAATATTTTTATTTTTTATAATATCTTTATTTAAACACCACGAGGAATATTTTTAATTAACAGAAAATACTTAAATCTGAACAAGCTATTTGAATCAGCAGCAGGCATTCTCTGAAAATCTTATTGGACTTTCCAAAATCTAATTCAAATAAACGAACAAGTAGAAGAATAAAAAAAACCTACCGTTATATTCTCAATACTACTATTTCTATTCCATAATAATTTTGGCACATAGCATAGCTCTCATTTCTTCTTTCCCATTTTGTGTAACACGGTTCCATTCAAACAAGGTCTAATTGAAAAAACAGCTGGTGTGCTTTTTGGTAGTTGCTAGTTTTGTATTTGGGTTTGGGTTTTTTGTTTGTTTGTGTATTTATTTTGTTTTATTTTTCTTCTTTTTCCCTTTCTTCTTTTGAATTGATATTTATAGCCTCTAGATGACTCCTCCCAGTTTTTTTCCTCTTTTTTTTTCAAACAGAACCACATAACTTTAATCATCTTGTACTGCCTCATAAATTAAGGGGGAAATGGATAGTACCAGGACCGAACAGTCAGATGAGTAGAAATAAAAAATGATCAGACTTAAACACCAAACCCAAAGTCAATGACAACAGAATTGATATCCAATCTACAACAAGCCTTACACAAAGGGTAACAGCTAATTAGCAGTCTAGGGGACTACATAGGGAGATATAGGATGCATGCTGGGAAAAGGGGTGGAGGAAGGACTACACTGGTGGTGGGAATGCCCTGATTCATTGTCACTATGTACCTTAAATATTACTGTGAAAGACTCATAATTCACTTTGTTCACAATAAAAAATAAAAAATAAAGCAGGGCCAGATATATAGTACAAGGTTCAATGCAGTTACCCATGCACATTGCTGTATCTGCTTCCATCCTCAGTCCTGCTTATTGTCTCCTGGAATGATCTCTGAGCCTAGAGCCAAGAATAAGCCCTGAATAGCACTGGGTACACCAAGCCTCACCAAAAATAATTCAAAAACATCAAAAATAATCTAATGTTCTTCGAAAGATCTCTTCAATTTAAATGTATATTGACAAAGTAAATATATATTTTTAAAAAAATTAAAAATAATCTGCTTTTTAGTCTATGCATCTCTTCTATGCTTTATTTTGAAAATGGTCAGATCACCTTCAGAGCATAAAGCTGTTAACAGAAGATGTAGCATCCCTCAAAATGGTGCTATCAATGATGTGGCCCATCTAAGATTTGCCATAAAAACCTAGTTTCAAACGAGGAAGATAACATAAAGGGCCGGCATGCTAAAACGAGCCTACCTCAATTTAGTGTTTCAGTTTTAACTGCCATAGATAGGTTTAGAAACCATGACAGAAGCTCATGACAAAGTTCAACATTCATTATAATCCTCACTTACATGACGTTGGACAAGTTATACTTTGGACTTCAGTTCTCTAATTAGTAACATTATGACACAATTGGGCTGCAGCAAAAGTCCAGCAGATACAGTGCTTACCTTGTACGCAGCCAACTCAGGATTAATCCCTGGAATCAAATATGCCCCCCCAATAAATGCCCAGTGTTTTCATAAAGGCAATTGAATATAGGTAACTAGGTGCAGAGCTATTGAACAAGCTGACACAAGGTCAAGTAGAGACAGAGAATACAAATAGGATGGTTCTGTCGATCTTAGGGCTGGTGAAGAATTGATTTGAGTTGTTCTTGGCTGACAATGTTACATGCAGAGATAACTTGGAACTGTGAAATGGATAATGTCTCTGGGAAGCTAGCCAAGTAGGACCAAGAAATTTGGAGGAGGGGTTTAGCAGGGAAGGTCAAGTCCATGTACTGTTGGGAGTAGGAAAAAGATAACGCTTAGCAGAAGCTCCAGAACCACCACCCTAAACAGCACAAGGGAATCCACTCTAGCTACTACTTCCTGTCAATGTTATCAATCTCTATCATTTGAATTTATTCAGAATTCAGGTTGCCTAGGTTCATATTCCTGATAAAATAAAGAAGGATAGAGAATAGGCCTGAAAGTAGAGATGCAGACATCTGGTACAAAGGGTTAAGTATGTCTAAGAGATATAAGGTTTACAAAGTCAGGATTTGGCTGTGCAATGCTTTTTATCACACTTGACTTTAATAAAGTGTTTAAGTCCTTGATCCATTATTTTTTGTCTTTGAAGCTCTCTTCCATTTTCAAAACATTATGCTCTCTGAAATATAGCTTCCCTTTTGTGTTTAGATATTACAAATCTGGGGCTGGAGAGATAGCACAGCAGTAGGGCGTTTGCCTTGCATGCAGCTGACCCTTGAAGAACCCGATTCAATTCCCAGCATCCCATATCGTCCCCCATCCTGTCAGGGGTGATTTCTGAGTATACCAGGCCAAGAGTAGCCCCTGAGCACCGCTGGGTGTGTTCCATAAATCAACCAATAAATATAAATAAATAAATAAATAAATAAATAAATAAATAAATAAATAAATAAATAAATAAATAAATAAATAAATAAAGTTTTAAAAAAGATATTACAAATCTGGCTCACCATTTTGTCAACTGTAAATTATGGAACAAAAATTCTTTGTTTACTATTTTAGTTGAATAACATTGAAATATACAATTACAAATTGGTGGTTGAGTTTCAATTGCACAATGTCCCAATTCTTAGATAAATCATTTATAAAATGTTTGCTTTATTGTAGATATAAAGATACTGAATGAACCTTATTTGCCTTTGAATCATGTCCTATATTCTTCTACTAGTGCTATTGTTTTCCTATTCAAATTTCACCTTTAATTTAATTATGATCTACCTTTCCTTGTGGAGATAGACAAGCATTAAGTTTTATTTCACTCCATATAGTGTTTGGGATTCCCTACCAGCATTGATGAAACAATCTATTTTCCTCATTGATGTGTCTGTCACACCTGTATTAAGTTTCTGTCTATGTCTGTCTCTGAAAGCACTTTGGTGTTTCATTTGTTGAGCATTTCTTGCTTTGACAGCATTCTATTATTCCTGTGACTTTGTTTTATGTCTTAATATCTACTATGAACAGTTACCCATATGCACTCTTATCTCTAAGAATTAACCTATTTGATGCTGGATTTCAATTTATTCATACCCCTTTCAGAGCAAAACATTAATCCAGTTTCTCCAATAATTTATCATGGTTTCAACAAAATTATCATTGAGTTTAGCATGTTTAGGGAGAATAGATATCTTTATGATACTATGCTATGCCAAACAAGAACACAAATATTTTTGTCCTTTATTTGGCTTATATTTTGTTTATAAATATCATCTTTTCTCTTTTTGTCTTAATTCTGGAGAAAATTCCAGGTATAATAAGCACACCCAAGAAAGGAGGATGGTGGGGCCAAGGGTCAACATGCAAGGCATGGAGCTATTCTACCATTTGATTCATATCCCTTTTTAGGGACTTTTCTTGGTTCTGAAAATCAAATCCAGAATCTTTTACATGCAATGCTAGTGCTCTATCCCTGCACTATATCTGTGACAATTAGTCATTTCTGTTTGAGATACACACCTGGCAGTACTCAGGGCCTACTCCCACTTCTGTGCTCAGGGATCACTCCTGAAAGCAGTTGGAAGACCATATGCAGTGCCAAGGATAGTAGGGATTGATTGCATGATAGACAAGATCCTAAAGTCTTCTACTCTCCCTCAGCCCTTGTTTGTTATTAGTGGGGGTGTTCTTTACATGACTGAACCATAATCACAATCATGTTTGTAACCAAGATGTTTAAATAAAGATATAAAACATTAGAAAAAATAAAGGAATTCCTAGATTATTAATAGTAAAATGAATTTTTAATTATTAACCTGACATATGCACTGTGTCCTAGTAACCCATGAGTTAGATAACCTGGTATTTTTTTTCTCTTGATTTTATTTCTGGGACACTTCTGGCTGTGACTAGAGATAACTCCTGACTTTGTGCTCAACTATGACTCCTGGTGGGGTTTTGGGGACCATATAGGATTTTGAGAATCAAACCTGGTCAACTACTTTTAAAACAAGTAGCCTATCTCATAAACTAATGCTCTGGTCCCTCTTCTGACCTACTTTGAGTAATATATTTTCTAGTTTTATGCAATTTATAATAAATGAAAAGATACCACCTTTTCTTATAGCGGATTAGTATAATATTGTGTATAATATACTATACAGTTTCTTTACCACTCATCTGTTATTAGTATATGGCTTATTTTAAGATCTGAATATTATAAACAGCACTGCAATAAACATAGTAGTGAATATGTTTTATCAAATTAGTGGTTATGTGTTTTTCAATTGACAAGGTCAAAATATGTTTAACTCAGATACTTTGGTTTATAATACTATTAATGTTTCGGGATTACAGTGTTGCTACACCATACCTATCACCAGAATATCAGCCCCTTACCACAGTTTCCGGCTCACCTTGAAGTCCTCCCATCCCCACTTAGTAAATTCAGTTCTATAAGCTAATGCTCAGGTAATGCTTTTAGTGGCCATTATATTTTTCTTACTATAGCTCCTTCTGTTCCATCATTCAGTAGTTTTTCTTTTCCCTTTGACTCATTTTGTTTAGCATGCTCTCCTTCCGCTCTATCCAAGTTGCAGTGAACTGCAAGAAAGCACAGCTTTTCTTAGAGCGGAATAGTATTCCACTGTGTAAATAGACCCATGGTCTACAACCGTAAGGTCCACAAGGTGTAGAAAAGATTAAAAGTTGAAAATAAATGGTCACTAGTCTTGTTTATAATTGTTACTCCATGGATAGAAAAAGCTGAAGGAAACAATACAGGTCACAAGTATTTGAGCACTCATAAATTGTTGACTACTTGAGTTATTTCTGAATCTCAGCTCTTTGTGAATAGCACTGCAGTGAAAACAGGAGGGCAAATATCTTTTTAAATGAATGTGCTTTTAAGGGAAATTTAATTGCATATTCTATATTGTTACCAGAAACCCAGCCAGAAAAAAAATTTATGATTAGTACATTTTATATGGAGTTTGTGGGTTTTCTAGAGAAAGTATCATTTTATCCATACAGAAAAAGAAAACTGTTAATTTTATAATTTGATCTTTCAATTTTTTAATCATTGGGCTTCTTTCCATAAACCTGAAGAGTTCTTCATGTTGTGTCCTAACAGCGCTATCTTGTTCCAAATAATCATAATGCATGAATTTTATTTCAGTAAGTATAATATTTGCTGTATAATGTTAGAATACAAATTTTCTTTTAGCTCTGTGCTCAGATTCATTGTCGGTGGTATCCAGGATATGGGGAGATGTTAGGGATAGAATTTAGGCTTTTTACATGAAATGCATGTGCTCAGCCCATTGAGATATCTTTTATCCCCAGGAATTTCACATTTTAATTTATGAACTGTACCAAATATTCAGTCTTTACTGATTGAGATAATTCTGTGAACTCCCATTAATCCACACATGAGGAAATGGTATTTATCTCATTGAGGTAACAATGGTTTAGAAGAAGGCCAGAGAGTATAGCAGGTAAGGCACTTGTCCTGCATACAGCTAGCTGACCTGGTACAATGCATGGAAACATTAACCGTCCCCTGAGAACTGCCAGGAAGTAATCTGAGAGCAGAGCTAGGAGTAAACCCAGAGCATAGCTGACATTGTACCCAAGCCAAAAGCCAAAAACAATGGTTTAAAATACTTTAAATGTTTATACTTTGATGGTATGTTAGTTCATCAAATTCACTACCAAAGTGCCAAATCTGACCACTACTGTTCATTAGAAATTCTCAGTTCAGTTCACCTTTCTCTCTCCTCTTGGTTACCTCATACCTAAAACACTTTCTTTAATTGTTTTCTAATTTTCTTAAATGTAAAACTGTTCTACCAGATATTGATTTACCTATCATAAACATACTTTTTCCCCTTCTAAGCCTGTTTCTTTAATTACAACAAAGTCTATTTAATTACCGATTAAAAACAGATTTGTGCATTTAACTCATAATTACCTTGATGATTTGATTAAAAAGTTATGAGAATGCCTATTCAAGCAAAGAACTACAGAAGACAAAATAGAATACTATTCTCATTTTGTTTCTAGAATTTTAATGTATTGAAGATACATCTTCTTACAATATAAATGTTATATTTTTTCAAAAGTGATTAACTTTTAGATCTTTTTCAAGAGATAAAATCAAGATCCTTTAATATTCATTTTAGATCTAGTAAACTCTATTTTACTTTGTTAGCTATTTTAAAAGAATGTAAACTATAACTCTACCAGCTTCAATTTGAAGATGTGCCACAAGTCCTGTTTAATATTGGTTATTCGTTGAAGTAAACTGAGGGAGTAAACTAAAGACACAAGGCATTAACCATTCATTATCCTGAAATGATGTTGTTCAATAAATAATTTTTTAATTCAGGAATCTTTAGGAATGTATAAAAACATAATGACAATTTATATTTAAAAAGTATATATTTTATACACAATACATATATTTATATAATACATCATATATTATTATATGATATGATATAAATTATAATAATATATTTATTCTATATTATTATCTATTTATATATATTAAATTTATACCAAAACCATTTTTTATTGATTTCAGAGAAAGAGTTGGTAGAGTGAGTAAAGATTTATGAGAGAGGCTGGAGCAGTGACGCAAGTGGTAAGGCATCTGACTTGCCCTTACTAGCCTATGATGGGCCACTGTTCAATTCCCCTGGCATCCTATATAGTTCCCCCAAGCTAGGCACGATTTCTGAGGGTATAGCCAGAAGTAACCTCTGCATGTCACCAGGTGTGGCAGAAAAACCAAAAATAAAAAAAAAGATTTATGAGAGGTCTATTACTTTTTCTCTATCTTTCTGTGAACCTAAACTTGTTTTCAAAACAATTTTATGAATAAAAATTAATAATCAGTCAGTGACAAGCTGCCACATGTTAACGATCCCCACTAAAACTGAAACTAGAAATACCTTTCAAATAATTACATGATCCAGAAAGCAATAGGGTAAAGAAATAATAATAATTCCTTCATCGATCTGTACATGTTCTCTTTGCAAACGAGTTTTCTAGTATTGAAATGGATCTTACTTCCTGAATATGTGCTGAATAATGAATATGCTCATTAATAAAATTTATTCTAGTAATAATTAGACTAGTTTCTACTGGAGGATTTGGAGAAATCTGCAATGGCCATCAAAGATACTTGAAATCATATAAAACTATAGGCAAAAGCCCAGTACAGAAACATTCAAGACCTATAGGTATTCCAGTGATTCAACATTTATGAATACAAAGACTTTAAATAATATGAGCAGTATAATCAGGGGTAATCAGAAGATGACTCAGTGGCTAACGAAGCTTGCTGAGCATGAAAGAAGCCTCAAATTCAAACCCTGGTGCCACTTGCAAATGCTGAGGGGAACCTAATAGATCTGGATTTAGGGATTGCCACTGAGAAAGGACCCATAAAATGGTCCAATGGTTTAGCAAGTACCCAGAGCAAGCATAAGGCTATAACATTAAACCCTAAAGCTTAAGCCTGTGCTCACACTATTCTGAGTGCTCCATGCCTTGGGGGTGTTCCAGTATAGCAGGAATATTAAGTAAATACAAAGAATATAATCAAAAGAGGAAAAAAATATAACCAAAATCTAGTATGTTAATTTAGCCTTTACAGGATTTTATCAGCAAGTATTTAGAATAAAAATTCATTACAAATGTGCATATCTAGTGTTGGTAGAGAGGCTCTTTTATCTTAGCTAGAGAAAAATGGAAAAGTCATGGACTTCAATTCTAGTTCCATAATCTGGAAAACAGATTTCCCTTCATCCTCTGGGAAGTTGCTAGTGGCTGGAATCCCATTGCCTATGTTTGGATCCTATACACCATATTTATATTTATTCTCAGTCTGACTTAGAAATAAATCTACTTGGGGCCAGAGAGATAGCACAGACGCGTTTGGCTTGCAAGCAGCCGATCCAGGACCTAAGGTGATTAGTTCGAATCCCGGCGTCACATATGGTCCCCCGTGCCTGTCAGGAGCTATTTCTGAGCAGATAGCTAAGAGTAACCCCTGAGCACCGCTGGGTGTGGCCCAAAAAACAAACAAAAATAAATAAATAAATAAATATATATATAAATAAATAAATAAAGCTATTCAATAAGCTAAGCTTCAAGTTCTTTTTATATAACTAGTAGCTGACATTAAAATAGTTCTTTTCCTATATATACATATATGTGTATATATACATCACTGGACATTCATAATAAACCCCTTCTTAGATCTTATTTATAGCCTCTGTTTTCATGGTGGATGCTACAGCATGACTCTGAAATGCTCTTCTAAAGATAACACACTGGTCAATGGAGAATATTGATACCACAGAAGTCTGATTCAGAGTTGATTAGAACCATTCCACAGGGTTTTTTTATGTTAAATGACATGAAGTATGAAGCATTCATATCAGTGTGGCATTGAATAATTGCTAAGAGATGTTAACTAAATCTTATAGGGCCAGAACTATTGTATAATTGGCAGGGGGTGTTTGCCTTGCATGTGTCTGAACATGGTTTAATGCACTGGCACTGGATACAGTGCCACAAGCACCACAAACACTGATTCCTGAGCACAGAGCCAGTAATATTTCCTAAGCATGCTAGCATGCGTCCCTCTCCCCAAAACAAAAAAAAAAGATTTTAACTAATTTTCAGAATTTGCATTGGTAGCAATGAAAGGATTGGCTTCAAATTTAGAGTTATGTTGTAAAAGGGGAACATTTATCCACACAGATGTCTCCAATATTTATGCTGATATCAATTTGTTGGAAAAAATGTTAGATTTGTTGACATTTAAAACATTTTCTACAAAATTGTTCATTGTTGAGTTTCAATTGTACAATGTTTGAGCAACCATCCCTTTATCAGTGTACATTTCTAGCCACCAATGTCCTCAGTTTCCCTCCTGTCTCTCACCTCAAGCCTGCCTGTATGGCACACACATTTTGTTTGCATTTAGGTACTATGACTCTCAATATACCATTATTTAAAGTGTATTATGCATTTGCTTTACCTTCTTTTAGCACCCAGATCTTTCCCATAGTAATCATTTCCTACTATCATTGTGGTAATGGTTCCTTCTCTCACAGAATTTTCATAATAGACTCTTGGAAAAAAAGATGGTGTAGAAAGATCCTGAGTTCACATCCTTTGACACATACCAAATATGGACCTATATATGCAATAATTCCCTCTTAAAAGAAACTTCTGGCTAAGTGTCTCATGGTCATCAAAAGAAACAGAAAACATAAGATAGCAGAACAAGAGACAGAGATATGGTTTTACCAAAACAGACATTCAGGTCCAATTTACAAAGGATCCCAAAGAATCCCACAGAGACCCTCTACCCAAAAGCATGGTAATTAAATGTGCTAAGATAAAGAGAGAACAGTAAAAACAACTGTTCACTGTTACCTATAAGGGCATCCCATAAGACTATCCAAAGATTTTTTTCAGCAGCAATTATGAAGACTGGCAAAGACTGGCAGGATATATTGAAAGTGCTGACAGGAAGATACTTTACCCAGCAGGTTTTCTTTCAAAATTGAAGGAGAAATAAGCAGCTTTCTAGAAGAAAAGCCAAAGAATTGCATGACCAATAAACATACTTGAAAGAAATATTAAAAGGACTTCTATAAACTATAAAAAGGTACTAAAAAGTAACAAGGCCACAGGAAAGAAAAATATCAATGATAAAAATAAATACATAGTAAAGGTGGCAAATAAAGCACTTCTGAATATAATATGAAGGAGAAAATTGAAGGTGTATTATCATTTAAAATAACTGATAAAGATAAACAAAATAAAGAGTTGAAAGAATGACATCAAAAACAAAAGGAGGGGGAAGAGTAAAACTATAGAGCACTACACAATGAGCTCAAAATTAACTTGCTTTCAGTTTAATGTAGAATGTTTTATACAATAAGCTAGTTGGTGTGACCCTCATGATAACTTCAGAACCAAAATCTATCATAGAAACAAATAAGAAAATGTGAATGGTATCTGAATACATCAATGAAAGACATTGGACTACAAAAGAGGAGAAAGATAAGGACTGGGAAGATGGCTCAAAAGGCTAGAGTGCATGCTATGTTAGAACCCAGGGTTTGATTCTTAATATTCCATGGTCCTTTAAGCACATCAGCAACAATCTTTGCCTCCTGCATCAAACAGCACATAATATGCCCCTCTACAATAAGAGAGAAAATAGAGCAAGATAACATAAAGGAATCCCAAATGGCACACCAATTATCTTAACTGAAACAAACAACATTCTCCAAAATACAGACTGGCAGAATGAATCATGGAATAAAACTCATCTATATGCTCCCTACAAGACAACGAATTTAGATGTAGGGTTTCATACAAACACAGCAAGAATAAAAAAAGATGTTAAATTCTAATAGCAGGTAAATATGCTTGTTTTGTTTAGGGGCTACACTTTGCGATACTCTGAGGCGACTCCTGGCGTTGAACTCAGTAATTACTCCTAGAAGAGCTCAGGGGGACGATATGGAATCAAACCAGGTCAGATGCATGCAAGGAAATTGTCCTACCTATTGTCCTATTATTCTATCCCCTATATTTATCTTTCTTTGATTTTTGGGCCACATCTGTTGGTGCTCTTGGGGTTACACCCAACTCTGTACTTAAAGTTTGCTTCTAGCACTACTTAGGAATATCTGAGGTACCAATGCTCAGCCTCAGTCCTCCTACATGTCAAGCATATGTTAAGCAATTTTTCTTGCCTTAACCTACACTCTAAAATAATGACGTCATAGATAGAGGCCCATTACTATCAGCCACAACTGAGCGGAAAGTTTCCTGGCACCAAAAAAGTTCTTTGGGGTGTGAAAAGGAGCATGTACGAAACCTGTAGTGATTCCCATGACAGTATGCTTCAAGGGCGGAGAACCCCTGTATCATTCAGCCCAAGGGACTTCCCTTTCTCAATTTCCCAATATTTACTATGCCTATGCAAAAACAGAAGAACAAACAAAACACAAAGACCTTGCCACACCAGCCCTTCTCCTTTCTTCCTTCCTTCCTTCCTTCCTTCCTTCCTTCCTTCCTTCCTTCCTTCCTTCCTTCCTTCCTTCCTTCCTTCCTTCCTTCTTCCTTCCTCCCTTCCTTCCTCCTCCCTCCCTCTCTCCCTCCCCCTTTTTCTCTTTCTTTCTTTCTTTCTTTCTTTCTTTCTTTCTTTCTTTCTTTCTTTCTTTCTTTCTTTCTTTCTTTCTTTCTTTCTTTCTTTCTTTCTTTCTTTCTTTCTTTCTTTCTTTCTTTCTTTCCTTCTTTCCTCCCTCCCTCCCTCCCTCCCTCTCTCTTTCTTTCTTTCTTTCTTTCGTTCGTTCTTTCTTTCTTTCTTTTTCTCTTTCTTTCTCTCTTTATTTCTTTCTCTCTCTCTTTCTTTCTTTCTTTCTTTCTTTCTTAATTTCTTCCTTCCTTCCTTTCTTTCTTTCTTTTCTTTCTCTCTCTCTCTCTTTCTTTCTTTCTTTCTTTCTTTCTTTTTCTTTCTTCTTTTTTTCTCTTTCTTTTGGTCTCCTGCTTATTATTTGGTTATTATATATGTTGCTGTGGTGCTTTCTGGTAGTTGCTGGTTTTTGCCTTTTGTTAGATTTATGCTTCTTTTTGTGTTTTATCTATTTGGTTGTTGTTGTTAGTGTGATATTTGGGGGGTGTTTTTTATTTTAATTTACCTTTTTTTCTTTATTTCTTCTTTTTTCTTTCTTCATCTTAAATCCATATTTATAACCCCCTAGACAGACTCCTCCCATTTTTTTGGTTTTTTTTTTGTTTTCTATATTTTGTTTTTTTTATTTTTTTCATCTTATTTTCTTTTTTTATTTTTCAAAAAGAACCACATAACTTGATTCATCTTTTTTTTACCTCATAAATTGAGGGGAGGGAAAAGGATGGTACCAGAATCCAACTATCTTATGAACATTGAATAGAAATAGGAAAATTATCAGACTTAAACACAAAACCAAAAGTCAACATGAACAGAATCAATACCCAATCTTCAACAAGCTATACACTGAGGGGACCAATTATACTAACAGTCTTTGGGACAAAGGAGGGCAATGTTGGGAACAGGGTTGGAGGGAGAACAACACTGGTGAAGGGAATACCCCTGATTCAATGTCACTATGTACTTTAAATATTATTGTGAAAGGCTTGTAATTCACATTGATCAAATAAAAATTATTTAAAAATAAAAATAAATACAATAAAATAATGATGTCAATAAGAACAGTATATAATGAAAAGGGATAAATCCACCAAAAACATAGTTATTAGAATATATGAACCCAACGTAGGAGAACCTAAATATATTAAAAGACCTAAATAGATAAATTGGCAGCAATACAATCAGAATGAGATACATTACCATTGCACTTATGTCAATGAAATGATCTCCTACCAAGGTTCTCAAACTTACTTGGCTATGGTCCCATTTTCATAATAAAATCCACTCAGTGTTGTACTAAAAATCTACCTTGAGATAAAAAACAGAAAGCACTTCCAAAGATACTACTACCCCCTGAATTCTAGTGCTTATTGTGTAGGGTAGAGACACAATATTCTTCACTTTGGGACACACTGTAGGAAACCAGTAAGGAAACATTAATCTTTGCTGTATTCGGTTAAGAAATTAAACTTCTGAAAAATGGTTAAGAAGAAATGTGTAAGATAATATAGATATTTCTACATAGGGGTATGGATTGTAGATATTAATACTACTTAGAATTAATAAAAACAAAAGCCAAAATCTATTTTATTATATAAAATTTAGTTTCACAGGGTGCAGGCAAAAGTTCATTGTTAAAAGTGTCTGCCTCATAAGCTCAAAGCTGGGTGTTTGGTCCCGAGTGCAGACCAATATGCACAAAGTTGACCTGGATATGTGTGGCATATGCGCTGTTTGTGATCCCTGGCACTGCAGCAGAGCATACCATTTTTGTAGCACTATAGCTAGGTTTGTGTAAACACTATAATGAAAGTGTACAACCTCCACAACTAAAGGCGTATGATTCTGGTGTCTACATTTGCAGACACTAAAACCAATCATGCAACCCTGAATGAGCAACACAAGCAAATGTATGTTTTTCCATTAGTGAAATAACAAGTAAGACGTGAAAGGACAAAATTAATTTTTGAAGCAGCTTTACAAAGAACTAAAATTTTGATGTGTAGGAGAGAAAGTTAATTCAGTTTAAATTCTATCCTTCTCTTAGGCACATCTCCCAAGATGAGAATCTCACTCTTTCTTTTGAATCATGTGGATGTCTCCACTTCATTAACTTGATCTTGAACAAGAGATACTGAGATCAATGACATCAAATAACATTTCCAGAATTCTAGATAATTAAACAATTCCAACCAAAGCAGTGTGCATAAGAAAAATAATTCCTTGTATTGTAACTATATGAATGAGCATGGTATTCACACCAAGATAAATACTTAATGAATATCCAGCTATTTGACAAAACGTGAGAAGTCATGTGTTTATTATACCAAAATTGGTATTTACTTTAAAACAAACTCATTGATGTTTTCAAAAAAATACATATGCTTAATTTCCAATAGTCTCCAAAACTGAATGTCGTGATGATTTTTATAGTCAGCCACCAATGGCATTTTTCCTTCTTAGGATTTCTAAAGTATACTCCTCCTATATCATTTATCACATAACCTTTCTGCCATGCTCTATATTGAGACATAATTTTATTTTTTGCTCATATATAGTGATATATTGGCCACTGTCATGACATATCCAGCTAGATAGGCACTTCTTATGAGAAAGGATTGGGTAGTACATTTCGAAGTGACCTCCCACTACCTCAGACCCAGGCCTTGCAATCAGAGCAGGCCAGCAATGCTCCCTGTGAAAGATCTGTAGCAAAGTAGCTTGGTAGAGAATTTATGCTCCATTGCCTGAGAGAGAGAGAGAGAGTAAACTGAAGCTGTATTCCTCTGGTAAGGATCTGGAAAATACTCTCCATGTGCAGTTATGTGCTCACTAGACCAGGGTTGCTTAAACATTTTCCACTAAATGTCCCATTTCACCTGAGAAATAAAACATGGGTGAGCACGTCCAGAAACCCCTCATTATGTGGTTGATTTTGAATTCATTTTTAGTTGGTGTAAACTCAGAATCCTTTCCTGCTGACAGTTTTTTGTAGCCTGCCACATTCACAGGTCCTCATATGGAGTTTGATCCCCTATATAAGAAGGTAGAAATTATCTTGATATGTTGAATATTTTCTTTATTCGGGCACTTAAAATCAAAGATCTTGACATTAAATACATATTTTTTTAATTGGTTCCTCATCTAAATCTAGCTGTGTACATGAGAACACTAGGGCCATGCCAAGGTTTGCTTGGTGGTAACCAGAAATATGTTGGTGCTTCTCAGGGTGCAATGAAGTCTTAGGGACTGAACTTAGGGGTCTCACATTTATTATATATGTGCTTCACTACTTGGGATTTTTATTCCAGCTCTAGATATTTTCATTTTGGTCATACTAATATGAAAGTAACTATAAAATATAAGTTCATATAAAGAAAAACTAGAGAGCAAACGGTTGTTTTCTTTAAAACTAATTGTACATTTTAAGTATATTTAAATTTTTTTACGTATTTGTAGTATGAAACTGTGAAATCAAGGGGTTTTTTTTCTTTACTTAGAAATATTATCCTACCTCACCAGCTAACGATAAGACAAAATCAGAAGACTTGTCACCCTTTGGTCTATCCATTTGCCAAGATCGCGATTTACAGATGACGGGCTGACAGAAACATCGCTGGACTCTATGTATCCTGGGACCAATAAAAAAAAGCCTTAGTCTAGGGTGTGAGCTACGACCTGCATAACAACCATGATCTCTAGTTCCAGAGGTCTGTCTGAGACTATTGCAACTTAATGAGACTTCTGGAAACATAACTAAAGACGCTATCCCAGGCCCCTTCCTAGGATCAGCGCAAAGACCAGGACCGCCAACCACAGAAGACGGATTAAAACGACACTGAGGGAACAGAACTTCTAGAACCACAAAGAAAGACATAATCATAAGTTCAACTCCTTGACTCGTGCAGATACCGAGACCTCTATATACAGAGGTCTGATTTTATCACCCAAGATGGAGCAGAAGTCTTCCATACACCACAAAAACACCAAGGGGAGAGTAAATGAACCTGAAAGGAATCTATAGTTAATCCCATGGCAATATACTTCAAGGGTGGAGAAACCCTGTATCTCTTAGGCAAAGGAAATTCCTTTTCGAATGACCCCAATATTTACTGTGCATCTTCATGACGGGAAAAAGAGGGAAAAAAAAAAGCACAAAACAATTTTCTTCTTATTGTTATTTACTTATCTATTTTTTGTTCATTTCTTTGTTGTGGTTTGGCTATTGAAGTGGATGTCTCCATTTTATTTATTTATTTTCTTCTTTTCTTTTATTCCTTTATGTGCTCTGCCACATCTCTTATCTCAATACCATGGCTTTTATATGGTGCTTACCTTTTTTTTTTTTTTTTTGGAATGCTCACTGGATATTTTATTCGACAGTTCTTTATGTACTGTTGTGGTGTTTCACCTTCTTTTTCCCCTTCGTCTCTCAAACCAAGGATGAAAGCCTCGTCTAGAAGGACTCCGCCCATTTCCGGAGTATTTGATTTTTTTTTTCTTTTTTTCCCCAGGTTAGTACTTTTCTCTTCTTCAAACAAAACCACATAACTTGAACTATCTAGTCCCGCCTCCCAATTAGTGGTGGTGGGGGTAAGGGAGGTACGGAGACCAAACAGGTGTAAGCTGTTTGTAAGTAGTAAGCTAGGCACAGAGGGGACCACTTATTCTAGCAGCCCTGGGGGTGAGGGAAGAGGATATGGGAGGTAGGACGGGAACAGAGGTGGAGGGAGGACGATTCAGTGATGGGAATTTTACATTGATATGTACCTAAATATTATTGTCAACGATATGTAAGCCACTATGGTTAAAATAAAAATTATATTAAAAAAGAAATTGGCTGTAACCAAGTGAGACCTCAGAGCTTTATGTTGTTCTAAAATGTTTAATTTTAACATGCTCTACTATTTATGTTTTTAAAAGTCACTCTCTTAAAGTTCTTTCAGTTTTAGATTATAAAGTGAGATGTTGTTTTTGTTTATAAACACATACATATTTAAATTTAATGCTGTTTTATGAACAGTCTAGTAGAAAACAATGTTTTAAAGATAATAGTATAGCCTAAGTGTCTCCAGGTTATATAAGTATGATATTTACTACATTGTCACCAAGATTCTAGGAACACAAATTAAAAAATCAAATATACCTTTTATAAATATACTTAATACATATTTTAAAATTCTATTTATAAAATAAAAGTTAACTAAATCAGTTGCTTAAAAGCCAGTAGTCTTCATTTTGAGAACATTTATAAGCATGAAAACATATAAAATATACTTTGTTTAAATGAAACCACTTCTAATCCTTAAATTAGAAAGGTCTTATGAGAAAAAAAGCATTTTCTATGTATCATAGTAGTAATCAACAAAGTAAGATTGTAGCATTGCAACAAGATATTAGCTATACCTAGAAAACACAAATTTTGTCTTTTTTCTACTTTTATTGCTATTTGTAGCACATACAAAATGTATATAAATGTTTAATATAAATATTTAGTAATTACAATATAATAATTATACTATTATTATATAATTATAATTATATAAATATAACTTGGTAATATAATATAAATAATTAATATAATATTAAACGTTAATATAAATACATTTAAAATAAGTATATATTTAATAGAAAAAACATATTAATAAACTATTTAAAATAAATATGATTTTATTGAACTTTATAAGTATCTTTGTTCAGATCATTTTGTTTACTTGCCATCTTAACTAAAACTAAATTATGTACTAGCCTATATAAAAATATACATTAAAATTTGAGATCTGCTGTCTTGAGGATTACTATACTGTCAGTTTTATCTGTAGGACAAAAATTTGAGTTGCTCAGGATCACGTCTCTGTTTATACCTAAAAGGAACTTCTAGGTTTGTTCAGGTTTTGTTTTTAATAAAAAGAATTTCTGGTTATAAAAATGGATTATTAATTATTATGCCATATAGTGATTTTTTTCTCCTTGTCTAACAAAATAATAAATGTGTTTTGAAAACCACTGAATTTTCTACTTCTGTTTCCCATAATTCCTTGCAACAGCAAATTTTCAGTATTTGTTGATTTGATTTTGATCCAAGATCTCAGAAGAAAAGAATAAACTTCCCTTACTTTATAAAACAAGGAAGATTTAGCAAAAAAATGTGCCATTAGATAATGAACTTAGTTTAATTTGCTAAATATTCATCCCAAGCATTGTGACAAACTATTGAATAACATAATTTGAGATCTCCATTTAGAGGGTGAAAATTGTAAATAGAATAAACACATTATTTTGAAATCATTATGCTTAACTCTAGGTGCTGTAATGCATGGAATATGTCAGTTAGATTGACATTGTATCTCAAGGGTTGTTGTGAAAGCCTCTCAAGGGTTGTGAAAGCCAAAGAAGGCAAAGAAATAAAGAATTCCACATTTTCTGCCATGATAAAAAGCAGCATTGTATCCAGGTATTCAGAACAAACAAAACTTAGTACATGGAAAGAGTCCTTTAAAGCAATTGTATTACTCACAGGATGTGTATTTCTCCACCCTCCAGAGCATTAGCATTTGTCACTTATTATTGTTTAATGGATGAATACACACATAATAAAAATGACTTTGGAATAATAAGAAACAAAGATTTACCTATAGAACCAGGTTAAATCACACGCTGACAATATAACTGAACTCTTATTTCCAGAATGCAAATATAATATTTTACTAACTTGTAAACAGTGTTAATATGACACTTTTAAACTATTATTACTGGACACTGCTAAATATTAGCTGAATCAACTAGACAAACAAATAACTTTATTATTTTCTGATGGTTTTGAATGTGAACAAAGAAAAGTATCTGTAACTCATGTGATTCTCAATGAATAGAAATATTTTTAAATGATAAAATAAAATCTAAGTTTATATGCAAGTTCTGTATATACTTTTTGATATGTTTTATAACAAACCTATACTAATAACACATGCAAGAAATATTCATTAACTTTAGATATGAAATCGAATCCTCTCATGTTAACAGAAATATGGAGTCATCTAGTTTCTTAAAAGCCCATATTTAGCTCATGTGCATCATTTGAGTTTGCCCATCCATTAATTCTAAAGAGATTTACTGGGTGAAGATATTGCATGATTTACATTAACTTCTAATGCAAAAAAGTTCCAGTGAAAAATTACCTCCCAAATTTATCTTTAATAGTCAATTTAAAGATATCAATCTATTTATAACAGGAAGTGAGTTAGAGGTATATTTATCCAAAGATGTGGAAGCTTATTTATACCTTTAAAGTTTTATAATACCAAAGTTTATAGTCAAACTTCAAAGAGGAAATTTTGCAAGAAACATCAAAATGTAGTAGAAAAAGAAAAAACTTTACTCATAGGCAAGAGATCTGATTCTATGTAGCAGCTAGTTATATGACATTGAATTTTTATTCAAATATGTTAAACCCCATTTTCTCATTTGTAATGTATATTTAGGAACTAGAAGATAAAATAGTAATATGGGTGTATGTTTAGCACATGCCCAATCTGGGTTCAATATTCAGATCAATAAGGTAACTCAATCACCACCAGGTATGACCCTGGAGGCTAGCCCCATTGCCAGAGTGTCACTGGCACCACATGGCTCAAGAAATATTGCATGTTCAAGCCTTGCATAGAACCAATGGCATGGTTGGCTGAGAATTTCTGGTGGGAATATGGATTAATCAGTTCGAATGAGATTAGTCTCTCCCATTCCTACTCAAGAATCTATTATTAGCATCTGATTTCCCCTTGATCACAAGATCTATTTACTCTTACTAGACATCCATAAAGCTTTCAATGAATTACAGAGAAAGGACCTATATATAATTATGTGAACACTTAAATATATTTTATTTTTCATTTGTATGATAATGGCACTTCTTTGTTTGCAGTCCTTTTTAATTTTTGTACTGATTTCCATTTTTAAGATATCATAAATACAGGGTCAGAGAGATTGCACAATGGATAGATCCCTTGCCTTGCACACAGCCAAACTGAATATTCCTAGCACTCCATTTAGTCTTCCAAGCCCTGTCAAGCATAATTCCTGAGTGAAGAGCCAAGAGTAATCCCTGACCATTGCCGTATTTAAACCCAAAATAAATTTTAAAAAAGTAAAGAAATCATGAATATCATGCAAATTCAAAAAACTACCTAAAATATACATATAAATTAGATAAAAATACAAGCATTAAACCACTCTCCAGTTCAGATTTAGAAAGTTGCCACCACCAGATGCCTCTTCTGCAGCCACATGTCACTCTATTTGCCTCATAACTATTCACCTGTCTTTTATAAAAATCTAGTTGCTAAGTTATAAAAAACATGAATATAAATGTCATTATAATTCACATAACACAGCATTTTCTTTCTTTTGATGTTGAATTTGTGAGTTTCACCTGCCACTCTCTCCTTTTCATTAGCTTATAATATTAATACAATAACTAAGCAAAACAATTATGCTCTTTAGTTGTTATGCTCTTATCAATCTGTTTGATTCAGTAATTGACATTATGAATGTGTGTAAAGATTCATGATTGTGTGTACTGGGAAGTATAAATGTTGAGTATTTTTACAGTAAGGAATTACTGAAGAATAATGTTAAGTCTCCTCCAAAGCTATAAATAGCAGAGTATGAAAATTATTCTATTTTTTATTATTTTGCTAACTTTTTAAGGGTAATTTTAATATTAGACCTCGCCTGCATCTGAGACAAGTGTGAAAGACAAATATGTACCAACAAACAGCAACCTTTAAAATTTTTAACAACAGACTGGTGGCTACCAAAGGGAAGGAGGGAAGAGGACAGGCAAGTCAAGTAAAGGGGATCAACTACTAGTCAATGGAAACTAAAATTTTATTGTAATCTTCATAGAGTATAAACAGATGCCGAATTATATTTTGTGTACCACAAAACCCTATAAAATGTTAAATAGCTTAAGTAAATATACTTACATTTTTCTATTTTATACCAAATTAAACCTACTTTTATAAAAGCCATCCCCCCCCGCTCTAATTTAAAGCATTCTTTCTGTATAAATATGATGGAGCTACCAGAAGTCAGTTGATTCTTCAATATTTGATATATCCTTAAGGTCTACCAAGATAAGTTATATTAAAAGTAAAATGTTGATGAGAAGCTCCTATCAGTACTTCTACTTTATAGTTCAGTCCTATTTCTTCTCCATTCCTACCTAACTCTTGTTGGATTTTATTAAATGAGTTCACTTTACTTTGCTTTCAATAGGCCCCTTAGCACAAATCTTCAGTTTTCTCTTTCTGCCAATTCTGTACAAACTTCTTGAAAGCATCTTGCCTCTCCAACAATCCAAATAATTCTTCTTTCTAGCCCTTCTGGGACATTGCCATCAGAATTACTGATCCATGAGGTCAGCTATTGCCCGGTTTATTCTGACTCATTCCATCCACTCCATCTGTGCTCATGAGCCGACATTACACCAAGATACTCAAGTGTTTCAGTTACTTCTCTTTCCTTTTTATTCTTATTGCACGCTCTTTTCCAGACTTTGTTCTTTTTTCTCTTTCAGTTGGGCTGTTTTTCTCATCCCATTAATATCTTCCTATCTTCCTTTATAAATGTAAAAAAATATCAATGATTCCATTAATTCTTCTTCTACATTATTTATAGGTACCAAATACCTGTCTCTCAGGTCAGACTGCTACCAAAATTTCTGCTCTCTTATTCTAGTTGGCAATTGGAATAAATATCCAAACACTGTTACTGTAACTCCACATGTATTTATCAGTTAAATATCTTATTGTCGTCATCAAATGATGAATTGGTTTTATTTTCTGTTTAGATTTGTAAAGGCTTCAGAAATTCAGGGTAATCAGTTTAGTTTTTTTAAGTATGTAGTTCCTGGTAGTTGATTTGTATCCAGCAATCCACCTATGAATGTATTCCAAACCTTTAGTCAAGCTTGTGAACAAAAGTTTTAAGATACGATTTTTATTTTATATTGAATAATACATTGATGTTTAAATTCTGTCTCCTTCCCAGAATTCAGTTGCTACAGCCACATTTTGAAACTAATGACTGAGTCCCAAGAGACCCATAAACTGTCAGATAAAAATCCAAATCGTCTAGTAAGATACTCCTACGTTATACACATTTGGGTACTATCCTAAACTTTGGTTTGGACGAGATTTTGAATGAAGTATTTAATCACCATTGAAAATTTGACCAGGTTTTTACACTTTGCAGTGGTATCTTCTGCGTCTTAATGAAGCAGGACTCTGGTTGCGGTCCTCCCAAGTACCTATCTCCTGAAGTGCCAAAATCCCCTTACTTTATTTGCTCCTATGGCAGCTCATAAACACAATACCAATGGTATCCCTCATGAAGTAAAACATGTTCTCTGAATGCTGGTGTGTAGTGCTGACTTGTGCTGCCCTCTCTGCTCCAAGAATGTCCTTGGATTGTCCAGGGCCACAGTAATCCTGAGAAATTCTCTGAAATTAACAGTGTGAGCACTATTTATTTATTTATTTTTGTTTTGGGGTCACAACCGGAAGTGCTCAGGGGTTACTCCTAGCTCTGCACTCAGAAATCGCACCTGGCAGGCTCAGGAGACCATATGGCATACCGGGAATCAAACCCAGGTCCGTTCCAGGTCGGCCGCATGCAAGGAACACGCCCTACTGCTGTGCTAGCTCTCCAGGACAGCACTATTTTTTAAATATCTATTTTTTCCTTTTCTTTTTCATGATAATGGCATGGAACACAAAAACTAGGGTTTTATATTAAAGAGGTTTTAGAGTTATTTAAAACAGATATCTGGTGACTCTACATAAAGCGTATATAATTTTGTATATTACTATGAGCACATATAAAGACCTAGTGTTGCAGATACTCATAATCTATACCAGGGTTGGCACATTAACCTTTGGGTTAATCATTTTACCTCTTTGAATGGTCCAGGAGATGGCTTTTAGTATTCTCATCCATAAATTATTAGGTTTTTTGTTTGTTTGTTTTGGTTTTGGGCCACACCCGGCAGTGCTCAGGGGTTACTCCTGGCTGTCTGCTCAGAAATAGCTCCTGGCAGGCACGGGGGACCATATGGGATACCGGGATTCGAACCAACCACCTTTGGTCCTGGATCGGCTGCTTGCAAGGTAAACGCCACTGTGCTATCTCTCCGGGCCCTATTAGTTTGTTTAATAAAATGTATTGAGTACCAAATTGTAGTACAAGTTCTGACATCATTTTTATGTACACATTTTAAAAACTCCCTTTGGGGCTGGAGAGATAGCATGGAAGTAAGGTGTTGGCCTTGCATGCAGAAGGATGGAGGTTCGAATCCCAGCATCCCATATGGTCCCCCATGCCTGCCAGGGGCGATTTCTGAACATAGAGCCAGGAGTAACCCCTGAGCACTGCCGGGTGTGACCCAAAAACAAACAAAAAAATCCCCCCCCCTTTTTTTTTACAGAACTTACATTTGTGTTTACAACGATAAAAACAAAAGCAGGATATTGAGGAAATATATATTAGATATTTTCTACTCACACAAATAAATGCAAAGATGAAATAGCTATTGGCGAATTCTTTTCAAATAAATTCTTCTAGAAAGTCTTTCTAATAAGGTGGTAGTGTTAAATGACAAGAAACCATTCATGCACAACCAAGCATTTGGAAAGCACAACCTTTCCAAGCAAAGGTACACATTGGTACAAAACCTAAAGGTAGTAATGAGCTTGGTATTTTGTATGAACAAAAGAAAGCAAAAGGTCAGACTTACTGAATCATAATGAATAAGAGGGAAAAGTGTGGGAGAGGTCAAAGTGTTGAATAGGTATGGTCAAACAATTTAGAATGTTAGATACTAGAGTAGAAAATTTTGATGAAGTCTAACAACAATAAAGGGCTTAAGAAGAAGAGAAGGAATCTGTTTCATGTTGTGTAAAGAATAAATGCATTTTGGCAAAAGCAAGACAGGCAATTTTGAAAGTCAAGTTACTTATCTCTGTAAAACCTATACATTTTCCTCTTAGTGTCTCAATATAGTCACACCATACTGACCATACCTAAGCTTTATTCATGTGATATTGTGTTTTATGCACTACATCCTTTAATGCTCATAACAATTCCATCACATTAAACCTATTATATAAATACTATAAAAAGACACTGAGATGGTTAAGATTGGGGCTGCTGGAAACAGGCTTGGAGGAAGGACAACACTGGTGGTAGGAATACCCCTGATTCAATGTCACTATGTACTTTAAATATTACTGTAAAAAACTTGTAACTCACTTTGATCACAATAAAAATTATTTTAAAAAAGAGTATCTTGAAGTAATCAATTGGCAAATTGAAATGGTTGTTAATTACATGGATTTTAAAATATATTCTGGTTTTGACAATCCTAAAGACCTCTATGTACTAAACAATTCCTACTAATACATACATTAAGCATTATGGTAAAGCATTAAAAGGTTCATGGGGTTTGGTTTGGGGGCAAGGGAAAAGAATGAACTTCCATAGGCACTTCAAAGTTCTGGGGGAAATTTCCCGTACTCCTTCACCTGATTTTCTCCCTTTTTAATCACTTGTCTGATTTTTCTGTGCTCAAAGTCAATGGTACTGGGTGTCACCAGACTTATTTATAACTTGTAGTGACCCGGGAGATATGCTCACCTAGAACTGAGTGCAGGCAAGACATGCATTTTAAACCTTTGAGTCATCTCCTCAACCACACAGTACAGGCTTTTAAGACAGCTTATTTAAACTGTAACCACCACTCCTGCTGACTCATTCTATGCAACTCTTTTCTCCCACTTCCTCAATGTGGACTGTTGCATGCTATCAGATTCAGCCCCAGAAGGACCCCCAGCTCGAGGACACTACCTGACCCCTAACTGCTGCAAACCATTTCTCGTACACAATAAGACCAGGATGTGGGACACAAATGTGCCTGAATCTCATTACCCTCCAAGATTATCTCAAAAGACTTAATGGGGGATGTCTATATTTTCTTTTTATGTTTAAGTCCTTGATAGTTATATCTCTTAGTGTGTTTATTTTGAAATGTAATGGTAGCCTCCTTCATCCCTTTGTTGTTGTTTGTTTCTTTCTTGTTTTGGTTCTGCTTAATATAAAATTATAGCAGAAAGATCTTGCTTGGGATAAAAACTCAGGTCAAAAACAGGCTACAGAGATTGTATAGCTTGTCACTTTTACCCCCAAATGCACCAACAATATAATATGACTTTGTTCCTTTTTTGCATAAGCACACTAAAATGGGGAAATCTTTGTATAGAAACAAGTTCTTATCTACATAGGGTAAGAAACCTAAATTTTTATAATAAGGGGCGCCTTCCACCCTGAACATTTGTCATGGGGATTCGACTTAGACTTCATCTGATCAGATATCAACCCTCCAACTCGAACGTCGGATCTCAACCTTAGAACTGGTACAGTGCCCTGCAGCAGCACCAGGAATCAAACTCCCCGTGGGGGAGTCCCTAATACCAATTTGGAACAAACTTGCGCCAGGGTTCTTTCACACAACATCCTGACAAGGAAACAGCAACAATTTGATCTACCTCATCTTTTAACAGTGAGATGAAAACAGAAAACACTGCATCCTGTGATCTGTGCAAAAAAACAAGATCACTAATTTCAGAAGAGTGACTACAATAACTATGATGGAGCAGAAATTCTGTAACCATAAAGACTCTATCCTAGGATCTGTGTAAAAACAAAGATCTCTAATTACAAAGAACTTATTTTGACAACCACAGCTGAGCAGAACTTTTCATGGCACCATAAAAAAGACCTGGGGGCTTGACAATAAACATGTCCAGAGACTGTAGTTAGTCTCATGACAGTATGCTTCAAGAGTGGAGACAGCCTGTAGATCTTAGGCCAAGGGAATCTCCTTTCTAATTTCTCCAACACTTACTATGCCTATGCAAAAACAAACAAAAACCTTGCCACAGACACCCCCCTTGTTTTATAACAGAACCATAGGACATGAATCATCTTGTTCTGCCTCATATTTCTATGTCTTCCTACAAATTGAGAAAAAAGGGGATGGTACCAGGGGCAAAGCAGTCTCTTGAGCATTGAGAGGAAATACAGTATTATCAGACCTAAATACCCAACCCAGGGTTAGCAACATTGAAATCAAGAGATCCAGACTACAACAAGCTATAAACAAAAGGGGCCTGTTATACTGGCAGTCCAGGGTTTCGGGGGGGGGGGGGAGGAGTGGGGTGCATGCTGGAAATAGTGATGGAGGGAGGTCAACATTGGTGGTGGAAATGGCCCTAATTCACTGTCACTATGTACCTTAAATATAACTGTGAAAGACTTGTAATTCACATTGGTTTCAATAAAATGTTTTAAAAACTATGGTTAAATGACTGCTTTGTCTTTAAAATACTAATATACACATCGTAAAAGGAATCCATTTTAAAATGATTTTAATCAATATAATTTTAAAGGCAATTATATACCATGTGCGATAATTATAATTGTGAGAAAACTACATTCGATTAATAAGCTAAAGTTAAAATGTTTTGAATGTTGATCTAATCTATGATAACTACTTTCTATTACTTCTTCCCTAATTCCTTTCTTAAATGCCAACTCTTCTTTCATTTCTTTACATAATAACTAACCCACGTTTTCTTTGAATATTAGTGCACAATCTTGTCAGTCTCTTGATAATATATATATATATATTTCAAATACAGGTTTCTAAATGCTCACCTATAAGTTTTTAAATACCCATACATTTAAAGTTCTTCTTGGTGTTGCATGATTTTTGGTACATTATATATTTTAAAACTCTGATGAAGGAAACATGCTTACATTTTCTTTCTTTTTCTTTTCCTTTTTTTTGGTTTTTGGGACACACCCATGACGCTCAGGGGTTACTCCTGGCTCTGCACTCAGAAATTGCTCCTGGCTTGGGGGACCATTTGGAACATCAGGGTATCAAACCACGGTCCTTCATGGGTCAGCTGCTTACAAGGCAAACGCCTTACTGCTGTGCCATTGTTCCAGCCCTGCTTACATTTCTTGATTCTTAGGAAAAGATCATCACATCAACATTTGATTGCTAAAGTGTTTATAAAGCATTTAATTTTATTTTTAAATGTTTTTGTTTAATTAAAATGAGGTCTACAAAATTATTGATAATTTAGTTTCAGGCATACTATATTTCAACACTGATACTTCTGTCAGTGTCAACTCCCAGCTCCAGTGTCACCTTGGCAGGCACATTGCTAAGTTCAGTAGTTGCAGCTTAGATCTTGTTTTCAGTGTTGTTGAGTCTGTACCATTCTCCTACATTACTAATACAATAACCAAATCCCCAATCCTTGTTCCCCCAATACTTTCTTTTCTCATCTTGGTTCCTACTTTTATTTCTTTTCCTCTGACTTTTTCTTTCATCAGCTCTGGGGTCAAGGGTAATATAAGCAATCCCCTTTTACTACATTACATTTCCTCATCCAGTTATTCTATATACTACAGATAAGTGAGATCATCCTGTGTTTATCTTTCTTCTCTGGCTATATTCACTCAATATATCTTCCAACCAGGTTGCAACAGATCGCATGATTTCAGTGTTTCTTGCAGCTGCATAAGAGTTCATTTTATATATATATATATATATATATATATACACCTACCCTTCATAATATATCCATCTGTTTGGATATAGGTTGATTCCATATCTTAGCTATTTATTAAGTACAGTAATGAATAATGGTGTGCATACATTATTTTGAATGAATGTTTTCAAGGCCTAGGATAGATATACAAAAGTGGAATTGCTAACTCATGTGGCAGTTCAACTTTAAGTTTACTGAGAATTCTCCATAGCATATTACACAGGGGTTTAACCAGACAAAAGTCATTTGCAGTGGATAAGAGTTTTTATTTACACCTCCTTCATGCCAGCATAGATTGTTCCCATTTTCCATAAGTTCCATTCTCTCTGGTGTGAGATAACATTTCATTGTAATAATGATTTGGATTTTCTTAATAAGTGATGCTGAGCAATTTTTATATTGACTCTCTGCTTGTCTTTCTCTGAGGAAGCAAATATTACTCAATTTTTAATTTTAATTTATATGTAATTTTTATAATAAAAAACTTGTTAAAAGCTCCTGGCACACTTATGTCTTCATCAGAAAAGTTTGATTTGCATAGGTAATGTTTGCAAATTATCTTGAATATACAGAAGAGTGGTCCTGGAACAAATGAGAATTTTATAAAAACAATATAAACTTAAATATTTAGATTCCTACATTTAAACAAGTACCTTAAAATACAATAAAATAAAGGCACAGTTTTATTGAGCTTGCTACTAACAAAAATAATCAAGACTTTGAAAGTTCCAGAGTTACAGAAACTAACTTCTGGACTAGTTTAAAATTAAGGTGTTTATAAGAAATAAAAATGGGTTGGTAGTGTAAATTATAAACCCATGCATTAAGGAATCAGCACACATGCATATTTCTACCCCTAAGTGGATGGATCTGATGCAGGTAGGATAGCCACAAAAATTTAACAAACTAAACTGGTCAAGATAGAATCATAGCATCAGTTTGTTTTTACCTCATGATCTCTCTGCCTGCCAAAGCCAGACTGCCTTTTCTTTACTTCCAATAAATTTAAACCAGGCAGGGGAAGGAAGAGTGATCCAGGTGGGCTTTTACATATCAAAGGGATAGATTTAAAGGAAAGAGGAAGAAGGGAGAACACTTTTGTTTTGGGTTAATAGCTGGGTGTCATTTTATAGGGTGGGAGGAATGAGTAGAGGTCCCCTTTTTATTTGAGAATGCAATTAAAAGCTTGATAGTGGGTATGCTGAGTTATATTTTGTTGAGTATATATATATATGAGAGAGAGAAAGAATATATATATGAGAGAGAGAGAGAAAGAAAACATAACCATTACCCCAGAAATTCAATAGTATTGTAAACCAATGATAAATGTAAAAGTAGAGTGGGGTGGCAGTGAAGTAACTAAATTCTAACAGTGAAACTATTTGCCGTTCACTTTCCAAGTTTTCAAAAATCATACACAACTCAATATCCAACTTCAGGAATTGTATTCAAAGCAATAAGCATCAGAATCTCAAGGATATATTAGAACTGCCATTCTAATATACTATTTGCAATAGCCATGTCAGAAAATGAATAGGTTATAAAAATATTTTTACATACATCAGTATATTATTCATCTTTAGAATAATTATTATCTAATTATTTTATAACTTGAATTATTATTTATTTACCATATATAGCACAATATACATAACATGCAATTTTAGATTTGTACACAGCAAACCTGTTAACCCAAACCCTATACAAACCCTAATCCCAAACCTAGATCTAATCCTAACTTTAACAATAATACTAACACTGACCCTAGCCTTAAACTACCATTCAGCCTAAACTTAACAATTGCCCTATAAATAACTTTTATTTTAAATTTCAAAACAAATGCCTAACTTCTACAATATACAAAAAAAATAACCCTCACTCAAACCAATATTCAAATTCTAACCCTATGGTATACTATGCCCTGCACCAAGCCAAAAAATGCAAATAAGCCTATTTTAACAATTGAGTCAAAGTTTCCTTTCACTTTCAATTTCAAGCACATACAAACCTAATACCAACGTGCATCAAAAGCCCTAACCCTAGCCCAAATCCTAATCCTAAACTACAACCCTAAATTAGTAATCCTGTACTAAAACGGACTCTAGAGCATATTTCAAACTACCAATTATATAAATTCCACAATCACCATATACTTTACTTTCATTTTTAATTGTAAGAACAACCAAGCCTAATACAGAAGCCTAACTCCAATCCAATTACTATGCATATTCTAATTATAACCCTATACTAAATCTGAACTACCAATATGCCTAAATTAACCATAGCACTATACATTACTTTCATTTTTAACATTAAATACAGCCCAAACACCTAACTCCTACGCAAACCTAACTGTAGCCCTAACCCTAATTTTAACCCTGTCCCTATAATCATCCACAGTCTAAAACTACCAATAAGCCTAAATTTAACAACTGCCCTATAATTAATTTTCACTTTTTTAATTATTTTAAATTGTTATTAGTACAGCAGCGTTTGCCTTGCAAGCAGCTGATCCAGGACCTAAGGTGGTTGGTTCGAATCCCGGCGTCCCATATAGTCCCCCTGTGCCTGCCAGGAGCTATTTCTGAGCAGATAGCCAGGAGTAACCCCTGAGCATCGCCGGGTGTGGCCCAAAAAAAAAACAAAAAAAATTATTATGTACTTTTTCATTTTTGTAAAAAAATTATAATTAAACCATTGCTAAGAAGTTTTTCAGAATTGTGTTTCAGTTCTAAAATTTTAACAGCCATGCTTTTACCAGTATATATTTTTGACCACCAATTGTTCTAATTTCTCTTCCATCCTCCCTCTGCCTACCTCTATGGCAGACATCTCTTTCTTTCTCTCTACATTCTTACTGATAATGATGAGGTATCATGCATATCACTTTATGTCCTTTCAGTGCCCAATTTTTGTACAGAATGATCATTTTCAATTAGGATTGTAATAGTGATACCTGCTTTGCTCTAACTGCACCCCGTCTGTGGAAAATTTCTTATGATGGACTCATACTCCTGGCCTCTGTCTTTATTGCCTTTGAGTATTATTACCATAATCTTTTAATATCACAAAATGAGTGTGATCATTCTACGTTTATCCTTCTGCTCAGCGTATTACTCTTGATTTCCATCGTGTATAAGCATGATATATGTATAAGTCATTTCATGCTTCACTTTTTTTCACTGCATAATATTCCATTGTGTAGTTGTATCAAAGTTTCCTTATCCACTCATCTTTTCTAAAACACTTAGGATGTTTCTTGACTATATAAACCTGCAATGAACATGTAATATCAGATGCCTTTTTTGCAGTTTTGAGTCTATAAGATATATTCCCAGGAGCAGTATTGCTGGGTTATATGGGAGTCCAATTACTATTTTTTGAGGAATGTCCATTTTGTTTTCCAAAAAGGCTGAACCTGTCTATATTCCCAGCAGCAGTGAATAAGAGACCTTTTCTCACCACATTCTCACCAGGATTGGTTGTTCTTGTTAAATCTGATGTATGTCAGCCTTATATCTTCTTTTACTTTTGAAGTAGTACTTGAAGTACTACTTCTTTTGTAATTTTCTTTGTCTAGGTCTTTCACTTCTTTAAATAAGTTGATTCTGAGGTACTTGATTTTCTGAGGCACAATTGTGAATGGGATTTTTTAATATCTCCTTTATCTCCTTCATTATTTGCATATAGAAAATACATGGAATTTTGCATAATAATTTTGTAGCCTGTCACTTTACTATATAAATTTATTGTTTCTAGAAGCTGTTTTAGATTCTTTAGGATTTTCTATACCTAGTCATGTCATTTGCAAATAGTGTACAGTTTGAATTCTTCCTTTGCTATTTGGCTAGATGCAGAGAAAGCATCTAACAAGATCCAGCATCCATTCGTGATAAAAATTCAACAAGATGAGAACTGAAGGAACTTTCCTTAATATAATAAAAGTGATGTACCACAAGGCCACAAAAACACTATAGTCAATAGGGAAAAGCCTTTTCTCTGAGATATGCACAAGACATGTTTGCCCAATTTCACTTCTGTTCAATAATATAATATTAGAAGTATTTTCCTTAGCAGTTAGGCTAGGAAAAATATCATGTTTAATTTTAAAAACTTTAAAATGTATAATTTGAAAAATGTCAAAGCCCCTCACAAGTATAACCCTAAATTAGTCCTAACAGAATATTAACCATAAACCTAACTCTATATTAAACCTTGCCCTAGCCTAAAACTAAAATTTAGACTCAAATCACTCAACTCAAACATATATTTTAATCTTGTCACATAAAAGGTAGCACCGATAGACTATACACATCATAACCAATACCTAGCGCCCTAATTCTAATTTCTACACTAATCTATGCTACATTGATAATAGTCTACACCTTAATTTAGCAATAAGCCTCAATTTAAAAATCATCCTATAGTTAACTGTCATTTTACTTGAAACACAGTCATACCTAACACTTAACACCTATACAGTCCCTCTCACTCTCCATAACCCAAAGCAAAATATTGACCCTAACCCTAACTATTATGCCTGGTCCAAGCCTCTGTCAGAAAGTACTAATATGCCTAGATTTAACAACTACCCTAAATTTTACTTTCATTTATAACCTTAATCACAGCCAAACCTTACACCAAAGCCTGTCACAAATGTAACCCTACCCCACCCCTAACACAAATCCTAACCCTAACCTTAACCCTATGATAAATCTGACCCTAACCTAAGCCTAAAATACCAATCGACCTAAGTGTAACAATTGCCACATATTCAACATTCATTTTTAATCTTTAAATAATGCCAAAATAACACATAACTTCTGTGCTAGACAAACCCTCACCTTAATCCTAACGTTAACCCTATATTTACCCTGACCCTTATCTAAGCCTAAAACTAACAACTAACGTAATTCTAATATTAACCAAATAATTTGCATTTTCAGATTAGCACACAGGATATTTTAAATATAACCCTCTTACACATTAATCTTAACCAAATCTAACATCTCAACCCTATATACCTTAACTTTAATCTTATCCCTATAATTAAACCTGACCCTAGCCTATGCAAAAAAAAACCCTCACAATAAGCTTGGATAACAGTTGCCAAGTACTTTGCTTTCATTTTCAATTTTAAACACTGCAAAACCTAAGACTCAAGACTTTGTGGTGCTTAGCGTTATTGTTGGAGTCCTCACTGGATATTTGACACTTCTTTTTGTACTGGTGGAGTGTTTCACCTTTTTCTCCTTTGTCTCTCTAACTGAGGATGAGACCCTCTAGAAGAATTCCTCTTATTTTCTGCGTATTAGACATTTACCCCAGTTTACTACTATTCCCTTCTTCAAACAAAACCACGTAACTTGAACTAGCTAGTCCTGCCCCCCAGTTAGAGGGGGAAATAAGGGAGGCACCAGGACCAAACAGGTGCAAGACTACTAAGTATTAGGCTAGATACAGAGGGAACAACATATTCTGGCAGCCCTAGGGGTGAGGGAAGTACCTACCTATGGGTGGTAGGACAAAAACGGAGGTGTAGGGAGGACAAATTGGTGATGGAAATCCCCCCTGATTTTATGTAAATATGTACCTAAAATATTATTGTCAACAATATGTAAGCCACTGTGATCAAAATAAAAATTTAATTAAAAAAATAAATAAATGGGCCCGGAGAGATAGCACAGCGGCGTTTGCCTTGCAAGCAGCCGATCCAAGACCAAAGGTGGTTGGTTCGAATCCCGGTGTCCCATATGGTCCCCCGTGCCTGCCAGGAGCTATTTCTGAGCAGACAGCCAGGAGTAACCCCTGAGCATCGCTGGGTGTGGCCCAAAAACCAAACAAACAAACAAACAAACAAAAACAAAAAAAACCTAACCCTAGCTCTAAGTCTAATTTTTTTGTTTGTTTTTGAGTCACACCAGAGGTGATCAGGAGTTACTCCTAGTTCTGCACTCAGAAATCGCTCCTGGCTGGCTTGGGGGACCATATGAAATGCAGGAAATTGAACCAGGGTCCATCCTGGGTAGGCCACTTGCAAGTCAAATGCCCTAACATTGTGTTCAGGCCCCACTAAGCTTAATTTTAACCCTAAACTGACCCTGACCCTAGACTATGCTTGAAAGTAACAACTAGCCTTAACAATTGACCTATACTTTGTCTTTTTTTTTTTTTTTTGCCTTTTTATTAGGGGACATACCCAGCAGTACTTAGGGATTACTCCTGGCTCTGATTCTCAGAAATTATTCCTGGCAGGCTCCGGTGGGTGCAGGGCATATGGGATACTGGAGATCGAACCCGGGTTGACTGCATGCAAAGCAAATGTCATATTCATCGTACTATCTGTTCCAACCTTTTATTGTCATTAATTATAGATACAAAACCTAACATATAACCTCTACACAATCCTAACCCTAAACCTAGTCCTAACTATACTAACCCTTACTAACTCTTACTAACCCTCACCCCGGTCTATGCCCAAAACTATCAGTAACTCTAAATAATACATATACCCTATATTTAATTTTCATGTTTAACTTTAAACAGAGTCAAACCTTTCACCTCACACCTACACACATGATTTTGAATAATAAAACTATTTAAATTCATATAGTTAACAAGTCAAACAATAGTTTTCAGGGTCTGGGGACAAGAATAGGTATAATGTCTCAACAAAGGTTCTTTGTCAAGTTCTTTGTTTCTTTTATCTTTTGACATCTGTTATTCCCCCATTATGTTTCTTTAAATCCTTGCATATGGAAGAGATCATTCTCTATAGGTCTTGCTCCCTCACACTTCACTCAGCATGATACTCTCAAGATCCATCCACATAAAAGTATATTGCATGATTTTATCTTATGGACAAGTAATATTCCACTGTGTATGGGTACCATAGTTTTTTATCAGTCAGAAATATGCCATGTGGAGACAAAAGGCTGGGAGGAATATGACAGGGAAGAAGACATTACAACAATGGTGGAGGGAAGTGTTCAAAGAGGAGAGGTGCTGAAATTTAGTACAGTGTACTACACCAAACTCTAACTATAACAGTACTGTAAACCAAAAGTTATTTAAAAAAATTCTCATAGAGGCTCATGGGTCAGAAGAAAATGGGGTCAATATTAGATAGTAGTGGACACTGGTGAAGTAATTGGTGTTAAAAAATTGTATATCTGAAACCCAATCACTAACAACTTTGTAATTCACAGTAACTAAATAAAAAATAAAATATAGTTGTCTACTATTAAAAAATAAACTTCTTTGCCTCAGGAAAAGCCTGAATACTCTCAATACTTTCTTTTCTTCCTCTCCCTACACATTCTTTCTCTCTTCCCACCATTCCCTATCTTTAATTTCTCTATGTCAATTTATTAAAATATAGCTACTTAACTTTACTAAATTTTTTAAATAATGTTTTAGAGAAAATGAAAAAAGCTCTGCAGAATTTACTATACAATATAATGACAATATTAAAATATCATTAGAGAAATTAAAAATCTGAAAGAAAATATTTCATATTAAGTTTTTTAACAAAGTAAAATAAAAGTATTGTATTGGCCATTTCTATAATTTTATTTCTTAGTACCTTGATTTTATTTGTATTACTCACTTAATACATTTTCTTTTATATTTTAGAGATACTACATATTATTGCTATGAAAACACTTGGCTATTTAATTTTATCTCACTCTATCCTGTGAAGTAGAAACAAACAGGACCCCTATTATAAAGTTAGAGATTTGTCAAGAACAGAGATAAATACATTAATCTATTCTCTCCAACTTCAAATCATTTTTCATACTACACAATCTTGATTACATTTTTCTTAGAGCATTTTAGGCAAAATTCAGCAGTGTTCAGGGGCTACAATTCCAGGCTCTGTGCTCAGGAGTCACTCCCAGTAGTACTTAGGGAAGCAAATGCTGCTGGTCATTGAATTAGAGATAGTAGCATTGTAGGCAAACACCATGACCTCTGTACTATCTCTTACGTCTTCAATCTTTGTTTTCTTTATGATTTTTTCTCTTTTGTTATAAATCTTTATTTAAGAACCATGATTACAGGCATGTTTATAGTGGGTTTCAGTTATAAACAGAACACCCCCCCCATCACCAATGCAACATTCCCACCACCAATACCCCTCTTCTCCCACCCCTGCCTATATTTGCAACAGGCATTCTACTTCTCTCATTCTTTAATATTGTCATGTTAGTTGTTAGTGTAGTTATTTCCCTAACAGAGTTCGCCACTCTTTGTGGTGAGCTTCAAATTGTGAGCCTGTCCTTCCAGCCCTTCCAGCCCTTAACTCTATTGTCTCTGGGCCTTATTACAGTAATGTCTTTAATTTTCCTTAAAGCTCATAGATGAGTTAGACTATTGTGTATCTATCTCTCTCCCTCTGACTTATTCCACTCAACATAATAGATTCTATGTACATCCATGTATAAAAAAAATTCCATGACTTCATCTCTCCTGATGGCTGCATAATATTCCATTGTGAATATGTACCACAGTTTCTTTAACAATTCATCTGTTGAAGGCCATCTTGGTTGTTTCTAGTCTGGCTATTGTAAATAGCACTGCAATTAATATAGGTGTGGATTTTTGAATTGTATTTTTGTGTTCTTAGGGTATATTCCTACGAATGGAATATCTGGATCATATGAGAGTTCAATTTCCAGTTTTTTGAGGAATCTCCATATTGTTTTCCATAAAGGCTGGATTAGACAGAATTCTTGCCAGCAGTTCCTTTCTCTCCACATGCCTGCCAGCAGTGATTGTTCTTTGTGATGTGTGCCAGTCTCTGTGGTGTAGAACGGTACTCATTGTAGTTTTGATTTGCATCTTCCTGATGATTAGTGATGTGGAGCATTTTTTCATGTGTCTTTTGCCATTTGTATTTCTTCTTTGAGGAAGTGTCTCAGGTGCACACAGACATCTTGGGCCTTCTCTCACTCCAATCCTTCTTTTAAGAATTCTTATTGTTTTGTTTTGGTTTGGGGGCAACAGCCAGCATTGTTCAGGAATTAATCCTGACTTTATGCTTAGAAAATAACTTATAGATGTGCTTAAGGATCTTATGTGCTTCTGGTGACCAAACATGGCATGTAATAGTGTTATGCATTGCAAGCAACTTCACCCTTTTTTACATATTATTTTTCACAGTGATGACACCAATTTGCATTCCAATCAACAGACTACAAGAATTACCCTTTCTTAAAAATCCTTTTTTTAAAATAATATCTTCATTTAAACACCCTGATTACAAACATGACTGTTCTTTCTCTCTAGCCCCTGCTTAAGGAGACTTTTCTCAATGGTTTATACATTTACATTTATTTGGGACAATGTTTTATATTTTTTAATATTTTATTGAAACATTGTGATTTACGAAAGTTCTTCCTAATTGGGTTTAAGATATTCAATATTTCATGGACATTCCCACCACCAGTGTTGACCTCCCTCCACCAATGTTCCCAGAGTACATCCCATGCCACGACTCTGCATCATAGCCTGCCAACATAAAGGGCACAATTTAAGTTTTGATTGTTAGAGTTTGAATATCATTATTTCATCGTTTTTGACTTTGGCTTGGATATATAGTTCTGTCCTTCCTTAATTCCACCAATGCGCTTGAGTCCTCGTTGGTCCCTAACCCCATCCATTCATATTTGTGTTTCTTCTCCTCCACTCAGTTTCTTTCTTTCTCACTATACTCTTGGGCCAAGAGTGTTCTAGAAAATTTTCATTGAAATCATTGAATTTCCTCATGCCATTATAAGTAACACGTATTAGTTATAAGTAACACATGTAAATGATATTATTCTGTATATTTCTTCTGGCTTACTTTCTTTAGCATAATATATTCCAGTTCCATCTATGTTGCAGCAAATTGCATGATTACATTATTGCAACTAAGTAGTATTCCATTGTATATATGAAACACATCTTGATGATTTATTCATCTGTTGTTGGACACCTCGGTTGACTCCAGTTCGTATTGTACTGAGTGCTGCAGTGAATAGAGATATGCATACATACTTTTGGATGAATGTGTTTCTGTCCTGGGGATAGATACCCAAGAGAGAAATTTTTGGGTCACATGACAGCTCAATTTTTAATTTACTGAGAAACCTCAAAACTGTTTTCCATAGGGGTTGGACCAGGCAGCATTCCGACCAGTAGTGGATGAGAGTTCCTTTCTCAGCACATCACAAAAAATTGTCCCCAATATTTTTATGTGTGCATCCTCACAGGTATAAGATAGTATTTCTTTGTTGTCTTGATTCAGATTTCCTTAATGATAAGTGATAATAAACATTTTCCATGTACCTGTTTTCTATCTCTGTTGGTCTTCCTCAGAAAAGTGTTCATTTTCTCTTCCCATTTTTGAAGCCATGTTTAGGTTTTATATGGTTAACCTTTGTGAGTACTTTGTATATCCTATATATCAACCCTTTATTTTATGTGTTGAGTGTAAATATTTTCTCCCACTCAGATGTCTTTTAATTTTAGCCTGTATTTCTATTTCCACACAGAAAACTTGGTCCAATAATCTTTGTCATTTTCATCCTATCATTGAAGACTCATTTGAGGTCTGAGTCTTGAACTGTTCTGCTTATATTTTCCTTGGTGATGATTTCATTCAATTAGAGAGATCTATTTAATTTTTCTTATGTTCATACATAACTTGTGGTCAAGAGATCTCAATTAGAAGTTATCCTAAGTTTCAGCGGTTGATCAGTATTTAATTTGTTATAGTATATTCAGGAAAATATATATATGTGTATAACTTAAAGAGTGATTTGTAAGCTCCTCAATGGAAAATTTTATATGTATACATTTAAAGCAGCACTTATAATGAGCATATAACAAATGAATTACATATAAATCATCTTGAATGAATAGAGATATCCAAGTTGGATTTGAAAATCCAATGATGGTGGTGCTAGAGGTAAGGTGTCTGCCTTGCAAGCGGTAGCCAAGGAAGGACCACGGTTTGATCCCCTGGCGTCCCATATGGGCCCCCCCAAGCAAGGGACAATTTCTGAGCCCTTAGCCAGGAGTAACCCCTGAGCACCAAATGGGTGTGGCCCAAAAAAAAAAACAAAAAAAATCCAATAATGTCAAAAGTTAGGAACTATTATTTATTTATTTATTTATTTATTTATTTATTTATTTATTTATTTATCTATTTGGATTTTTGCCATAGCTGGTGACACTCAGGGGTTACTCCTGGCTATGCATTCAGCAATCACTCCTGGCTTGGGGGACCTTATGGGATGCAGGGGATCCAACTCAGGTCTGTCCTGGATCAGCCACGTGCAAGGCAGATGCCCTACCACTCTGCTATTGCTCCAGCTCCAGGAACTGCTACTTAAAAACCAAATACAGTTTTTAGTATAAATTTTTTAAAACATTCTCTGTATCAAGACTGTCAGGATATTTTTTTTCTTTTTTTTTTTTTTTTTTTTGGTTTTTGGGCCACACCCGGTGACGCTCAGGGGTTACTCCTGGCTATGCGCTCAGAAGTCACTCCTGGCTTGGGGGACCATATGGGACGCCGGGGGATCGAACCGCGGTCCTTCCTAGGCTAGCGCAGGTAAGGCAGGCACCTTACCTTTAGCGCCACCGCCCGGCCCAGGATATTATTTTTGTCTTTAAAAAAAGTATATTCATAAGTAGCAATGATTTTTAGACAATATTAATCAATGTCATTTGTTTAAAAAAGCAACTGATTTACCACATGAGTCGTGATAATAAATTTATGCACACTGCTTCTGGTTAATAAACAATGAGAATTAAAATAAAAATGTACTGAATGTCAACTGGATCAATGATAACTAATTTGTATAGATTTAAATGATATCTATCTACCTCAGGCAATCACTGATTTCTTTAATAACTGTGTTGGAAGACACTTTCGAGCAATTAGAACAAAATTGCTATCAAATAGCTTAGATTTTAAAATGGCATTTAAAAATTATATGCTTAAACATTTAGAAGAAATTAAAATTCTATTTACTTCTAATTATACAGGTCAGTGAACATCTGAGTTTAATTTCAATAATTTTATGAGATATGTTATAATAGTCTTCAAATGTCTTGGTTTTAAAAATGAGGGTTAAAATTAAATATGCCTGTTGTAAAACCGTATAAACAAGATTAATTCATATCAAATAAAAATGTAATCAAGCCATATATTTAGCTTAACTTGAATACTTCTCAACTTAAAGAATAAATTTGACCTTGAAAGGACAAAGTTAACTTTCTTTCTCTGAATTATTGAAATAAAAATCACAAGAGTCAAGCTTATGGTAAGCTAGATATGTGGCTCAGTAGTAAAGTTCATGCCCTGTATTCATAAGGCCCTGAGTTTGATCTCTGGCTATAAAATAAACACAATAATACACATATGTACTTTCAATCTTATACTATCTATATTCTATGCTGTAGAATACAGTAGAAATATAAATTACATTATACTATATTCATACTATCTATATTCTAATTTTTTTGGATTGCTCTGCCTGTTTTATAATTTTAATAAATTTTTATTGTGACCAAAGTGCATTACAAATCTTTCACAGTATTATTTACAGTACATAGTGACAATGAATGAGGGGCATTCCCACCACCAGAGTTGTCCTCCCTCCATCCCTGTTCCCAGCATGTATCACATATCTTCCTCCTTCCCCCCCAGAATACAAGTGTAACTGG